>NW_024055795.1:0-5871 GCF_902713615.1 Scyliorhinus canicula | reverse complement strand
GGATCTCCTATTTCCAGAGCCACTTCCTTAAGTAGTTTGGGATGAAGATCCTGGAGATTTTATAGACGGATATAGATAGTCTGGGAGATTGGGCCAAAATTTGGCAGATGGTGATAGTGAGATGAGGAATAGGGAGAGAGAGCAATTAAACACGTGGCTACAGGGATGGTGCAGGCGGGAGGGATTCAGATTTCTGGATAACTGGGGCTCTTTCTGGGGAAGGTGGGACCTCTATAGACAGGATGGTCTACATCTGAACCTGAGGGGCACCAATATCCTGGGGGGGAGATTTGTTAGTACTCTTTGGGGGGGTTTAAACTAATTCAGCAGGGGCATGGGAACCTGGATTGTAGTTTTGGGGTGCGAGAGATTGAGAGTAGAGAGGTCAGGAGCACAGTTTTGACTTCGCAGGAGGGCGGCAGTGTTCAGGTCTGTGGTTTGAAGTGTGTCTATTTCAATGCCAGGAGTATACGAAATAAGGTAGGCGAACTGGCAGCATGGGTTGGTACCTGGGACTTCGATGTTGTGGCCATTTCAGAGACATGGATAGAGCAGGGACAGGAATGGTTGTTGCAGGTTCCGGGGTTTAGGTGCTTTAGTAAGGTCAGAGAAGGGGGCAAAAGAGGGGGAGGTGTGGCGCTGCTAGTCAAGGACAGTATTACGGTGGTAGAAAGGATGCAAGATGGGGACTCTTCTTCCGAGGTAGTATGGGCTGAGGTTAGAAACAGGAAAGGAGAGGTCACCCTGTTGGGAGTTTTCTATAGGCCACCTAATAGTTCTAGAGATGTAGAGGAAAGGATGGCGAAGATGATTCTGGAAAAGAGCGAAAGTAACAGGGTAGTTGTTATGGGAGACTTTAACTTTCCTAATATTGACTGGAAAAGATATAGTTCGAGTACATTGGATGGGTCGTTCTTTGTACAATGTGTGCAGGAGGGTTTTCTGACACAATATGTTGACAGGCCAACAAGAGGTGAGGCCACTTTGGATTTGGTTTTGGGTAATGAACCAGGCCAGGTGTTAGATCTGGAGGTAGGTGAACACTTTGGAGACAGTGACCACAATTCGGTGACCTTTACGTTAGTGATGGAAAGGGATAAGTATACCCCGCAGAGCAAGAGTTATAGCTGGGGGAAGGGCAATTATGATGCCATTAGACATGACTTAGGATGTGTTGGTTGGAGAAGTAGGCTGCAAGGGTTGGGCACACTGGATATGTGGAGCTTGTTCAAGGAACAGCTATTGCATGTTCTTGATAAGTACGTACCAGTCAGGCAGGGAGGAAGGGGTCGAGCGAGGGAACCGTGGTTTACCAAAGAAGTGGAATCTCTTGTTAAGAGGAAGAAGGAGGCCTATGTGAAGATGAGGCGTGAAGTTTCAGTTGGGGCGCTTGATAGTTACAAGGAAGCGAGGAAGGATCTAAAGAGAGAGCTGAGACGAGCAAGGAGGGGACATGAGAAGTCTTTGGCAGGTAGGATCAAGGAAAACCCAAAAGCTTTCTATAGGTATGTCAGGAATAAAAGAATGACTAGGGTAAGAGTAGGGCCAGTCAAGGACAGTGGTGGGAAGTTGTGTGTGGAGGCTGAGGAGATAAGCGAGATACTAAATGAATACTTTTCATCAGTATTCACTCAAGAAAAAGATAATATTGTGGAGGAGAATGCTGAGACCCAGGCTATTAGAATAGATGGCATTGAGGTGCGTAGGGAAGAAGTGTTGGCAATTCTGGACAAGGTGAAAATAGATAAGTCCCCGGGGCCGGATGGGATTTATCCTAGGATTCTCTGGGAAGCCAGGGAAGAGATTGCTGAGCCTTTGGCTTTGATTTTTAGGTCATCATTGGCTACAGGAATAGTGCCAGAGGACTGGAGGATAGCAAATGTGGTCCCTTTGTTCAAGAAGGGGAGTAGAGATAACCCCGGTAACTATAGGCCGGTGAGCCTAACGTCTGTGGTGGGTAAAGTCTTGGAGAGGATTATAAAAGATACGATTTATAATCATCTAGATAGGAATAATATGATTAGGGATAGTCAGCATGGTTTTGTGAAGGGTAGGTCATGCCTCACAAACCTTATCGAGTTCTTTGAGAAGGTGACTGAACAGGTAGACGAGGGTAGAGCAGTTGATGTGGTGTATATGGATTTCAGTAAAGCGTTTGATAAGGTTCCCCACGGTCGGCTATTGCAGAAAATACGGAGGCTGGGGATTGAGGGTGATTTAGAGATGTGGATCAGAAATTGGCTAGTTGAAAGAAGACAGAGAGTGGTAGTTGATGGGAAATGTTCAGAATGGAGTTCAGTTACGAGTGGCGTACCACAAGGATCTGTTCTGGGGCCGTTGCTGTTTGTCATTTTTATAAATGACCTAGAGGAGGGCGCAGAAGGATGGGTGAGTAAATTTGCAGACGACACTAAAGTCGGTGGAGTTGTAGACAGTGCGGAAGGATGTTGCAGGTTACAGAGGGACATAGATAAGCTGCAGAGCTGGGCTGAGAGGTGGCAAATGGAGTTTAATGTGGAGAAGTGTGAGGTGATTCACTTTGGAAAGAATAACAGGAATGCGGAATATTTGGCTAATGGTAAAATTCTTGGTAGTGTGGATGAGCAGAGGGATCTCGGTGTCCATGTACATAGATCCCTGAAAGTTGCCACCCAGGTTGATAGGGTTGTGAAGAAGGCCTATGGTGTGTTGGCCTTTATTGGTAGAGGGATTGAGTTCCGGAGCCATGAGGTCATGATGCAGCTGTACCAAACTCTGGTACGGCCGCATTTGGAGTATTGCGTACAGTTCTGGTCGCCTCATTATAGGAAGGACGTGGAAGCTTTGGAACGGGTGCAGAGGAGATTTACCAGGATGTTGCCTGGTATGGAGGGAAAATCTTATGAGGAAAGGCTGATGGACTTGAGGTTGTTTTCGTTAGAGAGAAGAAGGTTAAGAGGTGACTTAATAGAGGCATACAAAATGATCAGAGGGTTAGATAGGGTGGACAGCGAGAGCCTTCTCCCGCGGATGGAGGTGGCTAGCACGAGGGGACATAGCCTTAAATTGAGGGGTAATAGATATAGGACAGAGGTCAGAGGTGGGTTTTTTACGCAAAGAGTGGTGAGGCCGTGGAATGCCCTACCTGCAACAGTAGTGAACTCGCCAACATTGAGGGCATTTAAAAATTTATTGGATAAGCATATGGATGATAAGGGCATAGTGTAGGTTAGATGGCCTTTAGTTTTTTTTTCCATGTCGGTGCAACATCGAGGGCCGAAGGGCCTGTACTGCGCTGTATCGTTCTATGTTCTATGTTCTATGGTGTTTAATGTAGATAAGTGTCAGGTTATCCATTTAGTCTGAAAAATAGAAAGGACAATTATCTGAATGGAAAGCAGATTCAAGGTGTGTTGGACAGAGGGATCTGGGTGAATTGGTGGAACTCGCTGCCCCACAGTGCGGTGGAATTTGAGTCATTAAATGGTTTCAAGAAGAAGATACATAGATTTCTGATTATAAAAATGGATTAAAGGGATATGGGGAACAGATGGGGAGGTGGATTTGAGGAACAGATTGGCCGTGATCTGATTGAATGGCGGAGCAGGCTCGAAGAGTAGAATTGTGTACTTGTACTAATTCTTATGTTCCTATGTACTATCCAGGATAAAATTAATGTATTCCATCTGCTCCTGTGGATCATTTCAGTGGAAATATGCTCTCGCTTAAAGAATATCAGCCCACTGGAGTGAACATTGGAAGACTGGCCAGCCCACAGAGAAACCTTCTGATCTCCCACTTCACCCACTGTCAGAATGACCATGGTTCAATCCTGGATGTGATCAAGAGCAGCAAAGATCAGCAGAATCCAACCCTTGTAATTACTTGTGAACTCGCTGGTGTTTCTGCAGGTAGGATGTACTACTGAATCCTTTCCCACACGTGGAGCAGGAAAACGGCTTCTCCCTAGTGTGAACTCGCTGGTGTCTGAGCAGGTTGGATGAATTGACAAACCCCTTCCCACACACAGAGCAGATGAATGGTCGCTCCCCAGTGTTAAATCGCTGGTGTGTTACCAAGTTGGATGAATTAACAAATCCCTTCCGACACACAGAGCAGATGAATGGTCGCTCCCCAGTGTGAAGTCGCTGGTGTGTTACCAAGTTGGATGAATTAATAAATCTCTTCCTGCACACTTTGCAGGTGAATGGCTTCTCTGCGATGTGAACTCGCTGGTGTGTCAGCAGGTTGGATGAAGCAGTATATCCCTTCTCAAACACTGAGCAGGTGAATGGCTTCTCTGCAATGTGAACTCGCTGGTGTGTCAGCAGATTGGATGAAGCAGTATATCCCTTCTCAAACACTGAGCAGGTGAATGGCTTCTCCTCAGTGTGAACCCGCTGGCGTGTCAGCCGGTTGGATGAATCTATGAATCCTTGTCTACACACTGAGCAGGTGAATGGTGACTCCCTGGTGCGAACTCGCTGGTGTGTCAGCAGGTTGGATGAAGCAGTAAATCCCTTCCCACACTGAGAGCAAATGAACAGTCTCTCCCTGGTGTGAGTGCATCGATGAGTTTCCAGCGCAGACAGAAAAATGAAAGCCTTCCCACAATCCCCACATTTTCACGGTTTCCCCATGGTGTCTCTCGGTGCTTTTCCAGTCACACGGATGGTATGGTCGATGGTTTCCCCCGTGCTAACGAATCGAGTGACTCTGTCAGATCTCGATGTGAAGTTTGGTTTGAGATTTCTTGCTGCCAATCCTCCCCTTTGCATATCCTGTTAAAGGAGTTTACAAATGTCATCACGGTCAGTACAGCTCAGAAATTCAGAACAGGCAATTCTAGTTGCCGTGCAACATGCTTTCTTCCCTCGTTCCCCAAAAGCTGTAAATTTCCACACCCGCATCTGTACAAACTCACACTCTCTCTCTCTCGCTCCATCCATTCTCACTCCATATACACCCTCCCTATTCTCCTGAAGGTGCTAATTCATGGTGATCAACAGATCGACACTCAGCATTTCCTGATCTTGACCGAGATATTGTGATATCCCAAGAAATAGGAGCAGGAGACGGTCATTCAGCCCATCAAGTCTGTTACACCATTTAGTAAGTTCATGGCTGGTCTGAAACTAATCTCAAATCTTCAATTACAGGGAATAAATATTGAGCAGAATTTGATGGTTAATATCAGCTGATGAACAGAAGAGAAATTATGTCTCGTGCAGGACAACAATTCCTGACCATGGGAAGATAAAGATGGAAAATTAGCAGCACATAGCCGAGGGATGGGCAGCAGTGAAAACTTCATTCAGACACATTGTAAGAAGTAACAGTAAAACACGAAACATGGTTAAAATAAATCCACTATTAGCGGTATAAGAAGTTAAACAATGGCAGAGAGGTGATGAGGGAGGGCAAAGCTGAAACAGAGCAATGGGTGAACTTGGATTCAAATCCACAGTAAAGGAGACAAACCTTCCCTAGAGCCTGAAACCAGGGCACAGATAACAAAGCGGTACACTAAAAACTCTAAATTATAGATGAATACTCAATATTACTTGCCTCTGGAACAATTTAACTGTTTTCAAATATAAAACCTCCTATGGAGTCTGCAGCTGGAAAGATATCAGAAGCATTGGAATCAGAGAAAAATCACGGTCTTCAAATCTTCTAACTTCCTGTAAAATGAGATTACAAGAGTCATGGGTCAATTGTAGTCAGAGAGTAACATTTTTTCTTTATCTCAGATTGCTGTGTGTAAATCCTCCCCATCTATCTCCCTGTAAACGGAGTTTCCAAAGTCCAGGATATACATTCATAAAACTCTCTCCCCATTTCCTGGCCGAGGATTACTTAAGATGGGATACATTTACATTGGAATCAGTT
>NW_024055794.1:2013-6671 GCF_902713615.1 Scyliorhinus canicula | reverse complement strand
GGCCATTCATCTGCTCTGTCTGTGATAAGGGATTCACTCAGTTATCCAACCTGAAGACACACCAGCGACTTCACACCAGGGCGAGGACATTCATCTGCTCTGTCTGTGATAAAAGATTCACTCAGTATCCAGCCTGCAGACGCACCAGCGACTTCACACTGGGGAGAGGCCATTCATCTGCTCTTGTGTGATAAAGGATTCGCTCAGTTATCCAACCTGCAGAACCACCAGCGAGTTCACACCAGGGAGAGGCCATTCATCTGCTCCGTGTGTGATAAGGGATTCGCTCGCTTATCCTACCTGAAGAGCCACCAGAGCGCTCACACCGGGGAGATGCCATTCACCTGCTCTGTGTGTGATAAGGGATTCACTCAGTTATCCAGCCTGCAGACACACCAGCGAGTTCACACTGGGGAGAGGCCATTCATCTGCTCTGTGTGTGATAAGGGATTCACTCAATTATCCAGCCTGCTGAAACACAATGTCAATCACACCAATGAGAGACCCTTTAAATGCTCTGACTGCAGGAAGGGTTTCAAAAGTTCACAGTTACTGATGTCCCACCAGCGCGTTCACTCTGAGGAGAGACCGTTTAGCTGCTCTCACTGCACAAAGAGCTTTAGAACCTCGTCCAACCTGATCAAACTCGAGCGAGGTCACACCAAACAATGAAGCAGAATACCCGGAGGCTTGTTCATCGTGGCCGGGGACTTCAACCAGGCCAACCCCGAGTGTACAGCCAAAATTCCACCACACCACATCTCCTGTCCCGACAACCCAACATCCTTGACCACTGCTGCACAAACATCAAGGGCGCCTGATGATCCATCCCCTGACCGCACTTCGGAAAATCAGACCACAAGATAGTGCTCCTTCTCCTGGCATACAAGCAGAAACTGAACGGGAGAATCCAGTTAAGAAGGTTGTGCAAATGCTGGTCTGAGACAAAGGAAGAGCTCCTAAGCGACTGCTTGGAGTCAGTGGACTGGTCCATATTCAAGAACTCGGCAGCCAACCTAAAACGAGTTTGCCAGCACCATCACAGACTTCATCAGCAAGTGTGCAGAAGATTGTGTCAAAGAAGGTAGTATGTACGTTACCCAACCAGAAACCATGGTTTAATCAGGTGATTCACTCCGTACTGAAGGTCTGAGGGATTCAAGACAGGCGACCCTGACCTATACAAGAAATCTAGGTACGACCTCCACAAAGCCAACAGGACGTCAAGAAACAATACCAGACTAAGCTAGAGTCAGACTAATGACATGGACTCTCGTCGGTCGTGGCAAGGCTTCAACAACATAATGAGCTGCAAAGCCAAGAAGAATCTTTGGCAACAGGGCACCCCTCCCCGACAAATTCAATGCATTCTATGTTCACTTCAACAGGAAACCAACAAACCTTTGTCAACTGCTCCAGCAACCTTGGACACACAAACCTGTGACATACCAACCGTCACAGCCTCCAAAGTCAGATCGGCCTTCTTGATAGTGAACCCTTGGTAAGCGGCAGGTCCTGACGGGATCCCTGGTCGTGCACCCAGATACTGTGCAGACCAACTGGCAGATGTGTTTCCGGACATCCTCAACCTCTCCCTACTCCGTTCCGAGATTCCCACCTGCTTCAAGAAGACCACCAACCATACCGGTTCCAAAGGAGAACCAGGCAAAGTGCCTCAACGACTACCATCCGGTGGCCTTGGCATCGATCATTATGATGAGCTTTGAGAGGTTGGCAATGAGACACTTCAACTCCAGACTCCCAGAATGCCTTGATCCACTGCAATTCGCAATCACCGCAACCGTCCACCGCGGACGCCATGGCCCTACCTGTCCACCGCAGACGCCATGGCCCTACCTGTCCACCAATTCAATTAATCTAGTGACCAATTTGAGCAATTTCATGTGACAACAGGCCCAACTCTGATGTGAGGTAATGGTCACTTTGGGGATAAAAGTAGACGTTCTGAAGGTCTTCCTTGCTGGCCAAGTACTGAAGATTCCCGAGGACGAGTTCCAAGGAAATTACTGTCAAAGAAGGAGTCAGACCCCCGAGGCTGAATTCCACAAGATTACTGTCAAAGAAGGAGCCAGAGAGGGTTACGCTGCTACAGACTGATCACCCACATGAAGTTGGAAAAGTCAATGTCTAAAAATTGTTCAATAAACCTTTTTCATTTAATAAACTTTTAAAATGTACTATCCTGAGGATTCTGAATTTGCCGTAATTGGTTACAGTCTTGTCCGAACCAAAGTGAACAGATTTTTCTGTGAAATATTTTTATTCTCCATTTTCACATTTTGTTCAAATTTACACCCCACCCACAGACAGTAAACGGTAACAAATACAAAGTCAGTTCCCTTATCAACAACAACGATCCCATCCTCCCACCACCCCAAACAACGACTCCCCTGGCAATATAAGCATCAAATAGAACAAACCCTCCCACAGCGGGATAATCCAAGGAAAATAAAACAAACAAAAAGAATCAGGAATCGCCTATGGACACCGTTGACCCATAGAGTCCACCCCCCCCCCCCTCCCCCTAACATTCAATGCCATCCAATCCCCGAAAGAATACCGTACATGACACCCACGCATTGCGAGCCCTCTCCCCCCGCCCCCCCATCCCGACTCCTCCTCTCCACTTCCTTTCACAAAACCCCTCCCCCCCAAACTTTCCACCCCGGCTAGGACTCATAGGGACCTGCTCTGCCAGGCTCTGATGGCCGCAGCCCCTCCCCCCACCTCACTCTGTTCACTGGCCGGCTTAAACCGGCCAGCATGGAGGCCCCCGCCCGGGTCTCTTTCTCCCTTGCCCAGTCCCAGGAAAACCAAGAACTCCCCTTTAGCACAGACCCACATGCACACCCAAGCCCCAAAGAACCATAAGTCCCATCTCTTCCCTTGTCCAAGTATATACAACGTTAGCTCATTTAGCACATACACCAACCGCAGTGAAAAAATACAGCTACATGAGGCTACATCGATACATGTCCACTTCTCAATTCAGCCACAGTCCTTCTGCCTTCGCAAACATCCTCTGCTGCTTCTGCCGTCCCAAAATAAAAGTCCTTGCATCAATGGTCACCCTCAACTTAGCTGGGTATAGCTATGCCGCACTGCACCCTACTGATGTACAATGCCTTCTTCACCCGGTTGAAGGCAGCCCGCCTCCTCGCCAGCTCCACCAGTGTAGTCCTGATATATGCGTATACCAGCTCCAGCCCACTGCATCCACCCGCTTCTGCTTTGCCCAGCACAGGACCTTCTCCTTCACGCTGTACCTTCGAAAACACAAAGTTACTACTCTTGGCGGCTCACTCTCCTTTGGTACGGGCCTTCACGACCGGTGAGCCCGATCCAGTTCATATCGGGAGGGATCATCTCCCTCCCCCAATAGCTTCGCCAACATTGTGGCAAAATACTCAGCCGGCCTCGGGCCTTCTGCTCCTTCGGGAAGACCCACAACCCTCAGATTCTGTCGCCTGGATCTGTTTTCCAAGTCGTCCGTTTTGGCTCGCAGATCCTTGTTGATCTCCAGCACCTTCCGCATCTCCTTCCCCATCGCGGTAATTTGATCACCGTGCTGCAATAATGTCTCTTCCACCTCCTTCAGCGCCTCGCCTTGCTCCTGCACCTCCACCACTGCACTCAATAGCGCCACCCTCACCGGGGCAATCGCCTCCTCCACCAGCACTTTCAATACCACCCCATCTCCTTCCTCATCGCCTCCATGTGCTTTGTGAACTGCCTTTCGAGTTTCGCGGCCATCACTTTCGTTATTTCTTCAGCCGTGAGCAATGCGGCCTCCCCTGGTGGCCCAGCCTCCACTTTCCTTGCCGTCCCCACGGTGACCTTTCCACTCCCCGACGGACTTTCAGCTGCTTTTTTCACAGCCATTATTTTACTTGATTTTGACATTTCTCTTCCCTGTGCCTTCTCCCTGCTTTTGCCGCCTCTGTAGCCCCTGGGACCGGGCGTTAATCCCTGAAAATGCCATTCCCGAACGGGAGCCCTCCAATGTGCGGTTGCCTCCCGCTCGCCGTCACTGGAGTCCGCCAAAAGTGAATTTATTAAATGGTAATTTGTGGGTGGCTGAAATCAATTAAGTTCCAGATAAAGATCAGATAACAGAAGTCTTCAATTAAAAAACTTGCATTTCTGTAGCGCCTTCAAACCACAGGGCGTCCCAAAGTGCTTTTCCCAGCCAATAAGTACTTTGAAGTGTGATCACTGTTATAACGTATGAACGCAGCAGCCAATTTACACACAGCAAGATCCACACACAACAATGTGATAATGAGCAGATGATGTGTTTTTAGTGATGTGGATTGAGGGTTACAGTAAGAAGTGTTACAACACCAGGTTAAGTCCACAGGTTTGTTTAAACACCAGCTTTCAGAGCACTGCTGAGGAAGGAACAGTAGCTCCGAAGGCTAGTGTTTGAACAAACCTGTGGACTTTAACCTGGTGTTGCAAGACCTTCTTACTGTGCTCACCCCGTCCAATGCCGGTATCTCCACATTTAGATTGAGGGAGTAAATATGACCAGGACAACCGGGGATAACTCCCCTGCTCTTTTTCAAAATAGTGGCTGTGGGAACTTTTATACCCACCTGAGAGGGGCAGACAGGGCCTCAGTTTAACATCTTATT
>NW_024055794.1:0-1913 GCF_902713615.1 Scyliorhinus canicula | reverse complement strand
TCCTGTCTGTTTCAATGGATCACCCTCATTGTCTAACTTCCAATGATAGAGTCCCAACCCTGTTTAACCTTTGCTCCTACAATCCCTCCATACCTGGATCAACACAGTGAACCTTCTCTAAACCTCTTCCAATGAAATAATACCTTCCTTAAATAAGGGGATCACAAACTGCTCTCAGTTCTCCAGATGTGGTGTCACCAGCACCTTGTACAGCTGCAGCAAGACTTCCTGACTCTATAACTCCAACCCCCTTGGAATCAGGCCAACATTCCATTAGCTTCCTGATTACCTGCTGCACCTGTCTCCTAGCTTTCTGTGTTTCCTGCACAAGTTCCCCCAAGTCCCTTTGTGTTGCAGCTTTCTGCAGTTTTTTCTCCATTTAATAATACTGTTCTTTTGTTCTCCTCTTCAAAATGAACTTCATTTCCCCTTATGCTCCATGTAGCAACCTTTTGTCCAGTTACTTAACCTATCAATGTCTCTTTGCAAACTGTTTGTATCCCCCCACAACTTCCACCTATTTTTGTGTTGTCTTCAAATTTGGGCAGTAAGTTTGCTTCCTTCCTCCAAGTCATTAATATAAATTGTACACAGTTGCGGTCCCAGCACTGATTCCTGGGGAACTCACTGGTTACAGTCACAACTGAAAGAGAACCCCTTCTCCCCACTCGCTGTTTTTTCCTTGCTCATTTAGCTAATTCCTCTATCCATGCTCAATATACTACGTCCCAACACCATGGGCGCTTATTTCTCCTGAAAACTTAACGTGTTGTGAGGACCTTGTCAAGGCCTTCTGGGAGTTTAAATACAACACATCTACGGTTTCCCCCTCTATCCACTCTGGTTGAGACTTCCTCTAAAAACTAGCTCTTTCAATGAAACCATGCTGACTCTACTTGATCAGATTATAATTTGCTAAATATGCTATTACTGCCTTAATTGCCTCCTCCCTTTTTGAATAGGGATGTTACATTGGCAGTTATCCAATCCTCCAGGATTTCTCCAGAAACCAAGGATTTTGGAAAGTTACAATCAATGCACCCACTGTCTCTGCAGCCATTTCTTTAGGATCCTAGGAAGCAAACCACAAGGGCCAGTGGATTTATCTGCCTTTAGCCCCATTACTGTCAAATACTACTTCTCCAGTGATGGTATTTAATTCCTCCCCCCCTGTTCTTTAGTATCATTGGGATGTTGAAAGCTCTTGCAACCAGATTTATTTTCAAACGGGCCTGTGTGGAGTTGAGGTTACAATCAGTTCAGCCGTGAACTTATTGAATGGTGGAGCAGGCTCGAGGGGCCGAGTGGCCTACTCCTGCTCCTAATTCGTATATTATCACATCCTTTATAATAGATTGTAGAATTTTCCCTCCTACTGATGTGAGGCTTATTTGTCTGTGGTTACCCGTTTCCTCTCTCCCTCCTTAAATAGTGGGGTTACATTTACACCTTCCAATCTGCAGGAACCATTCCAGAATCTATAGAATTTTGAAAGATGATCACCAATGTATCCACTATCTCTCCAGCCGCCTCTTTCAACACTCTGGGATGTAGAGCAGCAGCTTTGGGGATTTATTAACTTTGAACCACATTAATTTCTCCAGTGCTACATTTTCACTAATACGAATCTCTTTCAGTCCCGCGTGCTCATTGGTCCCTTGGTTCTCTAGTGTTTTTGGGGCAATTTCTGTATCTTCCTCCATGAAGACAGACACACATTGTTTAGTTTCTCTGCCATTTCCTTATTCCCCATTATAAACTCTCCTGTCTCTGTCTGGAATGTACCCACATTGGTCTTTGCTGATCTTTCCCTTTTCACATTCCTGTAGGAGCTTTTCCTGTTGGTTTTTATGTTTCTCACCAGTTTGCTCTCGTATTCTATTTTCTCTTGATCAGTTTATTGATCCTTCTTT
>NW_024055793.1:0-6814 GCF_902713615.1 Scyliorhinus canicula | reverse complement strand
ACCCTCGCATTCCTTCTTTTGGTCGGCCAGGCTTAACCTGTGCACAAGCAGGAGAGTCGCGTCGGCATCAAACAGCCTCAACGTTCATTGCATAATTTCAAAAGGCCCGTTTTGCCAAAGCTCTTCCCGACTTCAAAATTCTGGCGTACTCTCTGTTGACCATGACATCTTCTGGCTCAGCCATGGCCAGTTGTGCACAAGAACATCCATCGTCGATCACTGACACTGTCCGCTTTCCTGTTTAGAAGCAAAATATTCAAGATCACAATCTCCATGAAGAGAATATCTGTTGGCAAGTCGGTCTCTTCGTGAGCAGAGAAGAACTAGAATACAGCTGCCTACAGTATTCAGCTATTTCTCATCCTCTTCCCATTGCTTTGAAACTGGACGGTTTATTGCTAACCACTGGTACAATTAGCCTCCCTGCTTCAACAAAGCACATGTTAAAATTTCTCAAATCTCAGTAGCTTAAAAGCTGTAATGCGATTAGGGGTGCCCTTGATGATCAAAAATAAAACAACAGTTTCAGAAAATAAATCTCACGAGGACAGAACTCAAGTGCATATTCAGCCACCTGTGTTCGGCAATTCTTCATATTGATCGCCATTTTAGTGACCATTAGTGCTCTGTACCTTCGAGAGTATATTTTGCATTGACTGTACCATGTGTGGCCAAGGATTCCCTCATTTTTCAAGTTGCATTTGCTCAACAAGCAGTATATATAAAATTGTAGGTGCCATCAAGAAGGAGCATTGCTTAATTTTTATTCCCCAGTGTTGAGTGCAACTAATAGCATTCAATTTGCTTTACCGACCTCATCAACTACAGCCCAAGTGAGGAAACTTTAACAAATAAAAATGTATGCCTTTCAAAGCTCTACCTTTATCGGATCAGGAGAGAGAAAAAAAACTTAAGCAAGGGAATACTCTGCTTCCTTGATGACTTGATTACGTACAAAGAACAAGTACACTGGTGTAAGATACATAAAGGGCCACTGGCTATATTTAGCACGCAATAATTGAGTGTTACTGCAGTTGAGGTATTGAGCCAGATCTTGCATGAAAAATAATGTGTTAATGATGCACGGTATTACTCATGCTCAAATTGACCGGCATGAAATAAGACATGGCATGGCATGGGATATGCTGGCCAATATAGGCTGGTGTGCCATTTGCTTTGCAAAAATGGCACCGCGCCCTCAGCCTCCCCTAGAACCTGCTGCATTTACACATTAATTGTCCATTAAATTCGCCGCAGAAAAGTTAGTGCTGGAACTTTACAGCGCAAACAACTACAGGACAAAGTGATAAACATTCATGCAATGCCAAATTAACCTATCGGGCCCAAAAAGGGTACAATTGAAAGTATCCATTGTTATTCCTGCCTGCAATAAATTGCTTCATGATTTGACAAAATGCCGTAATTAGTTCAATCTTTTTTTCTCTTCTCTCTTAATCCAGTCTTTCTTTCCCTCTTTCTTTCCAATACTCTCCCAGTTTGACTTGAATTCGCCCAGCCCACAGTTCCACTTTCAATCCTCAAGTCTCTTCGATTAAGCAGATAGGTTGTCTGTCCCATCATTCACTGCGGGCCTAGAAGTTCAGTGACCTTTGCCGTGCTGTGATCAGCCCACACTTCCAGCAAGTTATCACGTGAAGAGCATCCTAGCTGAAGAGTGCAGCTCATCTAATAGAGCTTGCGACAAAATGCTTTGCTACAGCAAGATTCATCACAGCAATTTAAAATAAGTACAAAAACAAACTTCTGGCCCAGCTAAATGAATACATTTGAATTGATCAACAACATTCTGCTCTGCTGTGATGGATGCATTTCTGAAATCAATTATTCTAAGGTTAAAGAAATGGTCACATCCCAAATGATTTGCCATAAAGGCAAATTTCAATATAATGGACTGAATCGCACACAAAGAATAGGAGACTTTACAATTCCTTGAGAATATAATGAACTGTCATAGGAACACCTCAACATGTAGAAGTGGATTTCATTTGGAACTTCGCTGATAGGGTTAATATAACAGTACTGAAAAGCTCTGTGAAAGAGATGTCAACAGGTCAAGGGAGGAAATAAAGGGAGTGTGTTCTGACCGTATCTGTAAAAGCAAAGATGTCAGAAGGTTATGGGATGGAATATAGGGAGTGTGGCATTGGTACTAATTAATGTTCTGACCGTATCTGTAAAAGCAGAGAGGTCAAAAAGGCAAAGAATGGAATGAATGGTAACCGTTACTTTATTGCAGAGATAACATAATTGAGCTCGTTTGACCAGTTGGAACAAATAAACATTGAAATGTTTATTGGAAGGGCCTTGAAATGAGTTGAGCCATATGGCCATGGGATACAAAAACCTTTGTATTAATATTGATAGTGACTTGTGCTAATGATTATGTCAAAAATAACCTCCCGACCTCGAAGAATAATTCCATATATGTACATGTTCTGGATCCTTGCAAAATCATAGGTGTATCTAGGAATTTAAAGGGACCACCTCTAAGCTGTGATTGTATAAAGATACCGTCCATATTTTGGACTTTGGCACTTCTCGAAGGTAGTTACCCGACTGCTTAGAGATTTGTCCCGGCCGTAAATAAACGAATATTCGTTACTGACGTGTTCGAGTGTTTTACTTCTGGACTGACGATCAGATACGTGAAAGCGCAATTCACATTTGGTGGCCCGTACGGGGATCTCCAGAGGGGTCTGCGCAACTAACCGGCGTAATCGACTGAGCTCGTTCAAAGTAGAGGACGAATTTGGCCCCCAACGTGAGTAAAAATTTGTTTTCCACCTTGGTATTCGCCTACTACCAGTTTGATCGTTGCTCAGCCTTGCCGTTGGTTTGTCGAGAAGCCTCTGCGAGATCCAGGTCAGTCCAGCGAACCCGTTTTAAAGAGGGTAAGTGAGTGAACCCTGTGGTTATCGTCTCTAGGGGCAGCCTGGGACTGCCGCCGTGATTCCAGGCAGCGTTCGCTGGAGTTACGGGCGGGGTTGCCAGGACTGCTGGGGGCAGCCTGAGGAGCCGCCGTGATTCCAGGCAGCGTTCGCTGGAGTTACGGGCGGGGTTCTCAGGATTGCTAGGGGACGGTTAACGGGCTGTGGGCAGCCTGGGACTGCCGCCGTGATTCCAGGCAGCGTTCGCTGGAGTTACGGGCGGGGTTGCCAGGACTGCTAGAGGCAGCCTGAGGAGCCGCTGTGATTCCAGGCAGCGTTCGCTGGAGTTACGGGCGGGGTTCTCAGGATTGCTAGGGGACGGTTAGCGGGCTGTGGGCTCCGGACGGGACTGCCGCCGTGATTCCAGGCAGCGTTCTCTGGAAGTTACGGGCGGGGTTCTCGGAGCCTATCCCCCGGTGTAACCCATACCTTCACTGAAGAATTTTACCTACTTACCCCTTAATAGCATTGGTGTCCTGGGTCCTGTGTTATTAAGGAAGTAAAGTAAGCTAATAACCACTTAAAATCTGGTCTTCTTGAGTTGAATTAGCTGTTTAAACTCGGCTGCTTTCCTTGTCTTTCTCCAGCAGGCTGTGTCTCTCTCTCTCTCTCTCTCTCTCTCTCTCCTGTTGCAGAGTGCTGGTGCTTCTGCTCCCTGGGTTTATATTCTCTTTCGAAGAGTTATTAAGTTTTAACGACTGTATTGTATATGGGCTTGTTTCACTTTGATAGTTTAAAAGTATCTTTGATGTAAACATCTTACTACAACTCGTTATTCATTTCAGGCATATCGTCTCCTCACAGATTTGATTTAAAAAATGCTTTTGTTTCAATAGTTAACTTTTATTTCTGTGATTTCAAATCGTTTAATTTTCCAATTGTCCCCAGTTCATAACTTTGCCTTTGATTTTGACTTAAATGATGTTTCTCGTAGCCAGGTCATCTCCAATTTTCTTTTAATTAACTTGATGTTCGTAGAATTTTACCCCTTAAATTGACACTAAATTCGACTGCGCATCTTCCATTCTTTCCAGCTGTTTACTAAGAGAGTTTATTTCAATTAAGGTGTGAAACTTTGCTCTTAGCTGTATGCTAAAATTTAACTTGGTTGTGACTTGAAAGACTTGCCTGTTTTAAACATTCGTCACTTAATGCAATTGAAACTCTCATCCATGCTTTTTCAGATGCTTTCTGAGATAGTTACATTCCACGAAGGTGTGAGCCATTGTTTTAGCTTACCATATGAAGCCTGTGTGTCTGCTGAGGCCTGCTTGTGAGCAAGTATCTGCATTTTATAACCCTGCTCTTTGCAGCTGCTATTAACCTTTTGTGGGATCTTTCCCTGTACCCTCTCAAACCAGATATTGCCAGACTTTCATGTTTCAAATGACACATTTTTCTGTATTATCAAGAACCCACCGCAAAGAAATTAATTGCCTTGTGGAGGGAATACTGTCAGTTAATGAAAGATGCATCTATACTGGCTAGCTGGCAGGCAAATGCCTCAAAATTGGGTATTGGCCTCACTGAAGGGGGAATTGCTAAAACAGTAGAGGTCTTAAAAAGGGAATGTAAAGAATATAAGAAACGTAAGAATGCTACTCCATCCCCCCGGCGCCGGTCAGCAATGCGAAGCAAGGTTGGGAGGAGGGGGACGATGGGGATGAGGAACATCTGTTCAATTGCGGGGGACGTCAGAAGCCTCCACAGCCCCCACAGCCACCTCCGCCACCGCCCCTGGAATGTGATCAGTATTATGAGTAACTCAGTATGTTCAGAACTACATTGGTCTCAGAATAAACAGATAAAGGATTTGTGCTGGGCAGTTTCGAAACTGCTGCGTTGAAATTGACACTGCATGGCTCCGCAGGGTCCTAGTGCCCGCTGATCACAAACAGTCACTAGCAGAACCACACAGCCTGCAATCGGCTGCTAATATTACCCTCCAACAAGATATCACTGTCTATAGTTCCCATTCTGTTACGGCCCTTTTGGGACGGCTACAGACTCAGCATCTCACGATGGCTCGTCAGAATAGATATGAGATTGCTCTCCTTAATAACCCAAAGGTCCAGTTTGCCCACTGCACCACTATCAACCCTGCTGACTTTTTGACGCATCCTCCCACAGCCATGCTCGACCCAACTCATGACTGTCTGCAACTGTTGCAGGAAGTCTCCTCGGTTCGAGACGACCTCTCCGATATACCCATCCCGAGTGCAGATTGTTCCTTTTTCACCGATGGAAGTTCTTCCGTCGGCGAAAGGGGGGATAGACAATCTGGCTATGCAATCATCAATCAAGACGGTGACGTAGTAGAAGCAGCAGCATTTGAAGTTCCCTTTTCTGCCCAACAGGCAGAATTGTTTGCGTTAATACGAGCATGCATATTGGCACAGGGGAGGAAGGTTAATATTTATACAGATTCCCGATACGCCTTCGGGGTAGTACATGATTTCGGGCAATTATGGAAAAACAGAGGATTTCTAACCTCCGCTGGTACACCCATCTCACACCAGCAGTTAGTAACCCAGTTATTGCAGGCCCTTATGCTCCCAGACAAGATAGCGGTGATAAAATGCGCAGCGCATACAGAAGGCACAGGACTGGTGGAAACGGGCAACAGGAGAGCGGACGAGAAGGCAAAAGAAATTTCTAAATCTGGCAAACTAATGGTGCCTAGAATGATGAGGCAGACTAAAACCCCCCCGGAAAAGTCCCCCTCTGAAAAACCTATGCCAACCATTGCTGACATAATCCAAATGCAGGAGGACGCTCCTGCAACTGCTGTAAATATGTGGAAAAACTTAGGATGTATATATGATATCGAAAATAAGCTGTGGGTCACCCCGGTAGGACAAACATGTATGACCGATGCATTAGCAGCCTGGGTGACCGAATGTGTACACTTTGCAACTCACTGTGGAGCTCGTGCCACAGGGGACATATTGTTAAAAAGCTGGTGGCACCCACGACTGCAAGAGATGGCCCAACAAATTAGCAGTCGGTGCCTAATCTGTCAACAGCACAACCCCGGTAAGGCCGTCCCCTGTGATCCTGGCACAACCCCCTTACCTGAGGGTCCATTTGAGACCCTGCAAATGGATTACATTGAGTTGGAAAGATGTCAATGCTATAAATATGTGTTAGTCATTGTGGACACTTTTAGCAAATGGATCGAGGCCTACCCGACTACGGATAACAAGGCCTCGACAGTAGTTAAGGTGTTGATGCGAGAAATTGTTCCGCGATTTGGAATTCCAGCCCGGCTGAGCTCTGACAATGGTCCCCACTTCATAGGTCAGATCAATAAGGAATTCTGTGCTCTGCTTGGAATAAAGCAACAGTTTCATTGTGCCTACAGACCACAAGCCGCTGGAGTGGTGGAAAGGGCTAATCAGACTCTAAAGACTAAACTCGCTAAACTACAAGCAGACACTGGGGCCACTTGGCTCAAACTCCTGCCTTTAGCACTCTTCCAGCTACGTGCCACTCCCGCAGGAAAAACTCGCCTAAGCCCAGCGGAAATACTATATGGCAGACCCTTTCGAACGCCTTGGGACAGCAGTGTTCCACGGAATGTTCAATTCCATTACATGACTACCGAGATGGCTAATTATATATTAACACTAACTAGAATTTTGAAAGGATTACACTCCCGAGTTCGTGCCACCCAGGAAGAAGTCCCCTCCATTACTCATGACGTCTCCATCAACCCTGGGGATTATGTCCTAATTCGAAATTGGACACGTAAAGGTTTGGAACCTCGATGGGAGGGTCCCCTACAGGTTCTACTCACTACCCCCACTGCAGTAAAAGTGGAGGGCCGGAACGCATGGGTACATATGCACCATTGTAAGTTAATT
>NW_024055792.1:3938-6774 GCF_902713615.1 Scyliorhinus canicula | reverse complement strand
GATTTTGCCGCCATTTTAGGAAGAGTCAGGAAGAGTTGGTTAGGGAGAGAGAGTTAGGCTAGAGAGAGAGTGTTAGGAAAGAGAGATAAATAGTTTTAGGCATCTATACTTTGATCTGAACTATTCACTGTCTCTCTGTATTCATATTTCATTTTCAGACTTTGGATTGGATTGGATTTGTTTATTGTCACGTGTACCGAGGTACAGTGAAAAGTATTTTTCTGCAAGCAGCTCAACAGATCATTCAGTACATGGAAGAAAAGGGAATTAAACAATTCAAGAAAATACATGAGAATACATAATAGGGCAACACAAGATATGCAATGTAACTACATAAGCATTGGCATCGGTTGAAGCATACAGGATGTAGTGTTAGTGAGGTCAGTCAATAAGAGGGTCATTTAGGAGTCTGGTGACAGTGGGGAAGAAGCTGTTTTTGAGTCTGTTCGTGCGTGTTCTCAGACTTCTGAATCTCCTGCCCGATGGAAGAAGTTGGAAGAGTGAGTAAGCCGGGTGGGAGGGATCCTTGATTATGCTGCCCACTTTCCCCCGGCAGCGGGAGGTGTAGATGGAATCAATGGATGGGAGGCAGGTTCGTGTGATGGACTGGGCGGTATTCACAACTCTCTGAAGTTCCTTGCGGTCCTGGGCCAGCAGTTGCCATACCAGGCTGTGATGCAGCCCGATAGGATGCTTTCTATAGTGCATCTGTAAAAGTTGGTAAGGGTTAATGTGGACATGCCGAATTTCCTTAGTTTCCTAAGGAAGTATAGGCGCTGTTATGCTTTCTTGGTGATAGCGTCGACGTGAGTGGACCAGGATAGATTTTTGGTGATGTGCACCCCTAGGAATTTGAAACTGCTCACCATCTCCACCTCGGCTCCGTTGATGCTGACAGGGGTGTGTACAGTACTTTGCTTCCTGAAGTCGATGACCAGCTCTTTAGTTTTGCTGGCATTGAGGGAGAGATTGTTGTCATTACACCACTCCACTAGGTTCTCTATCTCCCTCCTGTATTCGGACTCGTCGTTATTCGAGATCCGGCCCACTATGGTCGTATCGTCAGCAAACTTGTAGATGGAGTTGGAACCAAGTTTTGCCACGCAGTCGTGTGTGTACAGGGAGTAGAACCGGTATTGAGGACTATTGTGGAGGAGGTGTTGGTCTTCAGACTTTGATTTTAAAAGTTACGTTTCGAGCTGTTTGTCTAAGAAGATAATTCCTGTGATTCTTTGAAAGATCCAAATTGTCTACAAACTGCCTTTTAAATGACTTTCAAGTTGTAATAAATAGAAGACAAATAAAACAATTCTTATTTGCACCTGACAAGTTTTAACTTGAATTTCTACTGAGTTTCAGTAATCGCAAGAACATCTGGTATCCTTGAATTGATGGTTTCATAATCCCTCAACTAACTGACACAGTCTAAATCCTTCAACTTGGCGTAATCGGCAACGGGGGAGGAGTTCAGTTCTGATAAATCCTTCACACCGCCTCCAGATCATGTACGTATGCGCATGCTTCCCAGGATGCATGCGTTACAGCTGCATACTGGGACAGTCTTCAAGGCCCAACCCTGGATGACAGGTTGGCTCTTGGGGGAAAGGGGCTACCTGTCGAAGTCCTGATAATGCCAGTGCGGAGGCCGGAGGCTGAGGCGGAGACCTGATATAACGAGATCATTGAGCGATGCATTGGACTGCTGAAAATGCAGTTCTGATGCCTGAACTACTCTGGTGGTGACACGCAGTATACCCCCTCAGAGGGTCTCATTTTTCAGTGGTCGCAGAGGGGCGACATGCTCGAGGAGGAATATGCGCCCTCCACCTCTGAGGAGATGGAGGACCAGGAGGAGATGGTGCACGAGACTGGGGAGGATCCGCAGGAGAAGTTGGAGGATGGAGGACGGATAGTGGCAAGTGTCTGGCACACCTGGAAAAGACTCATCCTCCCTCATCTCTCATAGGACAAGGTTTTGTCCATCAGTTCCCCCCTCCCACCCAATCCCTCCTTCCCCAATCTCTCCTGCCCCCAATCCTCCTCTCATTCATTACATTCATTACTGATTATTGTTTATTGTTGGGTGTAAATTTGGGAGAAAATGTGAAAAAGGAGGAGAATAAAAATTATTCTGAAATATATAAAACCCTTAGATTTTGCTCACAGTGAAAAGCAATATTGCATCATCCTCATACAACGTTAACACGATTGGTCATAGTGAAGCAGAAGACCAAAACACGGATAATGCAAAATACAGCTTCCAGAATAATAGAAGTACAATCCAAAGTAAAGGCAGGTACCAAAAGCAAATCAAGATCACATTTCCAACCAACTAGAAAAAAGGGAAGATAGATAATGTTCACTCTCTCTTATGTGGTCTATATAATCGCCCACAAGCAATCCAACCCTATAGGCCTGGTTCCTAGTTTCATTTGTTTGTTCGTTGTTTCTTGTTTGCTAGTTTCATCTGTTTGAATGTTGTCCTCCTGGAGTTTTGGAGCTATTTAGGCATTAGTAGATAAGAACATAATCAAAGCACCAAGACACAAAGACAGGCCGAAAAGTAGGTTAAAAGAGGTAAAGACTGCAAAATGATATAGATCCATTAAATGAATTGACAAAAATTTGGCTGATGGAGTATAATGTGGGAAAATGTGAACTTTTCCACTTTGGCAGGAAAAATAGAAAAGTAGAGTTTATTTAAATAGATAGACTGAAGATCTCTGAGGTACAGAGGGATCTAGGTGTCCTGGTGCGTGAATCAGGAAGAGTTAGTATGCAGCAGCACAAGCGCTTAGGAAGATTAGTTCTGGCATCTATTGCAAGGGGAGTGCAA
>NW_024055792.1:0-3838 GCF_902713615.1 Scyliorhinus canicula | reverse complement strand
TAAAGAGACCAGAACTGCACACAATATTCCAGGTGTGGCCTCACCAAGGCCCTGTATAATTGCAGCAAGGCATCTCTGCTCCTGTATTCCAATCCTCTCGCTATGAAGGCCAGCATACCATTTGCCTTCTTTACCGCCAGCTGGACCTGCATGTTTACCTTCAGTGGCTGGTGTACGAGGACACCAGGTCTCGTTGCACATTCCCCTCTCCCCTCAGATAATAGTCTGCCTTCTCGCTTTTGCTACCAAAGTGGATAACCTCGCATTTATCCAAATTATACAGCATTTACCATTCCTTTGCCCACTCACTCAATTTATCCAAACCACACTGAAGAATCTCTGCATCCTCCTCACCGCTCAATCTCCCACCCATCTTGGTGTCAATTGCAAATTTAGAGATATTGGCCAGGATTCTCCGACCCGGTGCCAGGTCGAGAATCCCTGGAGGGACGCGAGAATCGCTCCCCGCCACCCCGATGCCGGCTTCCCCATTCTCCGGCGCTGATTCCCGGGCGCCCGCAGGATTCCTGCCGTGCCAGTCGGGGCCGTTGCCAGCGGCACCCCCGGCGATTCTCCAGGCCCCAATGGGCCGAGTGGCAGACGAGTTTGGCCGAGTCCCGCTGGCGTGGGTTACTCAGGTTCCACAAGGAAGGTGAGTCTGCGGGGGCCATCCTGGAGGGGGGGCTGGGGGATTCGACTCCGGAGGGGGGCCCCCACGGTGGTCTGGCCCACGATCAGGGCCTATCGATCGGCGGACGGGATGGTTCCGTGGGGGCCTATGTTACTCCATGCCGGGCCCTTGTAGGGCTCCGCCATATTGCCCTGGGGCAGCGCAGAGAAGAGAATCCCCGCGCATGTGTGGAATCACGACGGCTCTTCCGCGCGTGCGCAAACTCGCGCAGGTCGTTCTGTGCTGACTGGCGCTGCAGGGACGATTCAGGCGCCAACCTAGCCCTCTGGGAAGGGGAGAATTCCTCACTTTCGGGGACCGTTGATGCCGTATTGGTTGGTGCTGCTTTTCACGCCAGCGTGGGGACATAGCCCCATTATTAAAGAATCCCACCCATTATATTTTATTCCCCCATCTAAATTATTAATATATATTGTGAATAGCTGGGGTCCTAGCACCGATGCCTGCTGTACCCCACTGGTCACTGCCTGCCATTTCGAAAAAGACCCATTAATTCCTACTCTTTGTTTCCTGCCTGCCAAACAGTTTTCTATCCATCTCAATACACTACACCTAATCCACTTTAATTTTACACGCTAAACTCTTCTTGGGACTTTGTCAAAAGCCTTCTTAAAGTACAAATAAACCACATCCACTGGCTCCCCTTCATCAACTCTACAAGTTACATCCACAAGAATTCCAATAGATTTGTCAAGCATGATTTCCCCTTCATAAATCTATGCTGACTCTGTCTGATCCTGTCACTGTTTTCTAAGTGCTCTGCTATAAAATCTTTGATAATGGTAATACGGCAAGCTCTTCATGAAGAATGGTTGAGGACTCTGGGTCTTTACTCATTGGAGTTTAGAAGGATGGGGGGATCTTATTGAAAGTTACAGGATACTGTGAGGCCTGGATAGAGTGGACGTGGAGAGGATGTTTCCACTTGTAGGAAAAACTAGAACCAGAGGACACCAAGTCAGACTAAAGGGACGATCCTTTGAAACAGAGATGAGGAGGAATTTCTTCAGCCAGAGGGTGGTGAATCTGTGGAACACTTTGCCACAGAAAGCTGTGGAGACCAAATCACTGAGTGTCTTTAAGACAGAGATGGATAGGTTCTTGATTAATAAGGGGACCAGGAGTTATGGGAGATGGCAGGAGAATGGGGATGAGAAAAATATTAGCCATGATTGAATGTTGGAGCAGACTCGATGGGCCGAGTGGCCTAATTCTGCTCCTATGTCTTATAACTAATTGTGCAAATAGTTCATCCACCTTATTGCAAATGCTCTGTGTGTTAAGGCACAAAGGGCGGAATTCTCCCCCCCATGCCGGGTGGGAGAATCGCCGGGGGTGCTGAGCGAGTCCCACCACGCCGCCCCGGCACCCGCACGCGATTCTCCCACACCCGCCAAAGCGGCGCGGCGAGATTCACGGGTGGCCGCTGGGAGAATTGCTGCTCGCCGTTTGTAACGGGCGCGCGGCGATTCTCCGGCCCGGATGGGCCAATTGGCCTGCCCAACACAACAGGTTCCAGCCGGCGCCGGCCACACCTGGTCGCTACCGGCGGGAACAGCATGGGAACGCTGGGGGAGCGGCCTGTGGGGGGGGGGGGAGGGGAGGGGGGTTCTTGCACCGGGGGGGGGGGGGGGGGGGAGGCTCAAAAGGGGTCTGGATTGCGATCGGTGTCCACCGATCGGTGGGCCAGCCTCTGTGAAGGAGGACCTCCTTTCCTCCGCCGCCCCACAAGATCCATCCAACCAATTCTTGTGGGGCGGCCGCGGGGAGGACGGCAACCGCGCATGCGCGGGGTGGCGCCGCCCAACCTGCACATGCGCGGGTGACGTCATTTGCACGGTGCCGGCCGCGTCATTTACGCGCGCCGCTTTTATGCGGCACCGAGGCCCGGCGCGCGTAAATGACACGCGCCGCTCCTAGCCCCCCGGGGGCGGGAGAATAGGGGGCTGGGAGTGGCCTCCGATGCCGGAGTGAAACTCTCCGGTTTTCACTCCGGCGTCGGGACTTCGTCTCCCGATGGCAGAATTGCGCACAAAGCCTTTAAACTTGTCGTTTTAACATTATTTGCCTCACTCAGAATATTTTTTGCTATGGCCCTGTTTGAATCTGGTTTCTCTGCCTACCACTTTTCTTATTCCCCTTTCCGTCTTTGACATTGAACTAAAAAGGTTGTTAGGATTAAAACACACAGTTTGGGGGTGGGGAGGCGTGCTAGTGAAGGAGAGTGCTCCAATATAAAAAATGCAATAAAGTTGTTATAGAGCTGAACTAAAAATATTTCATACAACAAAGCTATGGTTCGGATAAGCAGTGATTGGGAGTCACAGTATGGTATTGAACAGATGCCAAGACCCCATGTCCCTCTATGGGAATCTATTCAAACATGGGAGCAGGGTGGGGTAGGGGGATAGGTGGTGGGAACAGGCCACAAAGGAAGTAACATAGAAGGAGTTGGAATGTTTTTGCTCCACTGACCTTCAAGACCAGTGAACGTGAAGAGACTTGGAGAAGATTCCTCACTAAATCCTACAAATCATGGGTGGCACAGTGGTTAGCATTGCTGCCTCACAGTGCCAGGGCCCGGGGTTCAATTCTGGCCCACGATCTGAGTGGAGCTTTCACTTTCTCCCTGTGTCTGCGTGGGTTTCCTCCAGGTGCTCTGGCATGGGACCCAGCTGGAACTGAAAGAGGCTCCAGAGTGCCATTTATTGGATAACACGTGCATGCAAATGTGATTTTCCTCCGGGTGACCCGGTTTCCTCCCACAGTCCAAAGATTGTGCCTGGCTAACTCTTGCAAAGGTGGGGGAAGGCGAACAATGTGCACCAAACAACCCCCGTCTATGAAATTCATCCCTTTAAGACAATTTCCTTGACCCCTCTGATTTATCTAACCTGATGATATTAATACTTCTCTAATAGTCTGGTTAGCAACATCAGATTTTGTTAAGGGGATGTAATATTAAGGGGATTGAGTAAATACACCTTGGGTCACTGTCTGTGTGGCGTCTGCACGTTCTCCCCGTGTCTACGTGGGTTTCCTCCGGGTGCTCCGGTTTCCTCCCACAGTTCAAAGATGTGCAGATTAGGTGGATTGTCCAGGCTAAATTGCCCTTAGCGTCCAAAAAGGTTAGGAGGGGTTACTGGG
>NW_024055791.1:0-6879 GCF_902713615.1 Scyliorhinus canicula | reverse complement strand
GAGTGACCGACTGTACACCGCGTTCGAGGCTGACGGGCGCCTCTACCACTTCCTTAGGGTTCCATTCGGTGTCACGAATGGGGTCTCGGTCTTCCAACGGGAGATGGACCGAATGGTCGACAAGTACGGATTACAGGCTACCTTCCCGTACCTTGATAATGTCACCATCTGCGGCCACGACCAGCAGGACCATGACGCCAACCTCCAGAAATTCCTCCAAACCGCAAAACTCCTTAACCTCACGTACAATAAGGATAAATGCGTGTTTAGCACCGACCGCCTAGCCATCCTCGGCTACGTAGTGCGTAACGGAGTGATAGGCCCCGACCCCGAACGCATGCGCCCCCTGATGGAACTCCCTCTCCCCAATACCCCCAAATCCCTCAGACGCTGCCTAGGGTTTTTTCGCATACTACGCCCAATGGGTTCCCAACTACGCGGACAAGGCCCGTCCCCTCATGCAAACCACGACCTTCCCGCCGTCGACGGAGGCCTGCCAGGCCTTTAGCCGCATCAAAGCGGACATCGCAAAGGCCACGATGCGTGCCATCGACGAAGCCCTCCCCTTCCAGGTCGAGAGCGACGCATCAGAAGTAGCTCTGGCGGCCACCCTGAACCAAGCGGGCAGACCCGTGGCCTTCTTCTCCAGAACTCTCCAGGCTTCCGAACTCCGCCACCCCTCTGTGGAAAAGGAAGCCCAGGCCATAGTCGAAGCCGTGCGACATTGGAGGCACTATTTGGCCGGCAGGAGGTTTACCCTCCTCACAGACCAACGGTCAGTAGCCTTCATGTTTGATAATGCACAAAGGGGCAAGATCAAAAATGACAAGATTTTACGGTGGCGGATCGAGTTGTCCACGTACAACTATGATATCTTGTATCGTCCTGGGAAGCTCAATGAGCCTCCTGATGCCCTGTCCCGCGGTACCTGCGCCAGCGCGCAGATAGACCGCCTCCGCTCCCTCCACGCAGACCTCTGCCATCCAGGGGTGACCCGCCTACACCACTTCATTAAGGCCCGCAACCTGCCCTACTCCATCGAGGAAGTCAGGTCAGTAACCCATGACTGCCACATCTGCGCCGAGTGCAAACCGCACTTCTACCGCCCCGAGCGCGCACACCTGATCAAAGCATCCCGCCCCTTTGAACGTCTTAGTATTGACTTCAAGGGGCCCCTTCCCTCTAACAACCGCAACATTTACTTCCTGGCGGTAATTGACGAATTCTCCCGCTTCCCCTTCGCCATTCCCTGTCCCGACATGACCACATCGACCGTCATTAAGGCCCTACTCTCCATCTTCTCACTGTTCGGCTACCCCGCGTACATTCACAGCGATCGGGGGTCCTCATTTATGAGCGACGAGCTGCGTCAATTCCTGCTCGACAGGGGCATCGCCTCTAGCAGGACGACCAGCTATAACCCCCGGGGTAACGGACAGGCCGAGCGGGAGAATGGTACCATCTGGAAGACCATACTACTGGCCCTCCGGTCTAGAAATCTCCCTATTTCCCGATGGCAAGAGGTGCTCCCCGATGCCCTACATTCTATCCGCTCACTCCTCTGTAATGCAACTAATCAGACACCTCATGAGCGTCTTCTTGTTCTCCCCAGGAAGTCGTCCTCCGGATCCCCTCTCCCGACGTGGCTGGTCACCCCCGGGCCCATCTTGCTCCGGAAGCATGTGCGGGTGCACAAGTCCGACCCGTTGGTGGAGCATGTCCAGTTACTCCACGCTAACCCGCAGTACGCGTATGTGGAGTACCCCGACGGTCGGCAGGACACGGTCTCCCTCCGGGACCTGGCACCCGCCGGCGTGCGGCCCCCCCCCCCAGACCCCCCCTCCCCTTTTTCACCCCAGCACCCCACTCACCTTCCCCATCCCTCATCCTTGGCGTCTCCACGGCCAGCTCAGGTGTCGGAGACTACTCGAAGTCTATCGCTCCCGGACTCCAGGACATCAGCAGGACCATCAGCCGACCCGACGACAACTCCTCCACTACGGCGCTCGGCCAGGACGTCAAGGACCACCAAAAGACTGATCGAATCCTTCTAGAGTTCTACAGCCCCATGGACTTTCTTTTGTAAATATTGTTATGTCTGGGCCAGTGGCAAGCCCCCAAATTCAACAAGGGTACGGAGAGAAAATTATTCTCCCGACGGCTACTCATATCATCAGTTCTCTCTCCCCCCCTCCCCCCCACACCCTGGGTCTCGTTCACACCCCCCCCCCCACCGCCTTCCTTCTCCGTAAGGGGTTAATGTGATGATATGATCTGCATACTCGTCTGCCATTGGGCCAGAACGTCGGCTTACCATTGGCCCTGGTCGGTCATGTGCCTCTCGACCGATTGGCCGAGAGGCTGAGTTAACCACGCCTCTATTAACGAGGTATAAATGCTCAAACGCCTGACGATCGTCCCTTTCCACTGTAGACGATCGCAGAGCTGTGTTCTAGTCAATTAAAGCCAGACTTTGGTAAATCACTCGCCTCGCGTGCAATCGATGGTACATCACCCTTCAGGCAGAGAGTTAAAAGGTTACAGACCTGGCGAGTGACTACATGTTTTCTTACTCGAGAAGCCTTCCGCAAACTTGAGCGCTGTCTGCCTTCTCATTAGAAGAGCCTTCACAGAACTGGCTTGGAGGTTTTAGAAATCAGCTGGCCGAGGGAGAGAGAGAGCAGCAGAGAGAGCGTACTTTCCAGATGCGACCTGGCTGAAAACTCAGAACTGAAGACCAAAGGGAGCTCTGCAGAAGGTCTACCTTCTTTCCTGAAAGTTTCTGATTGGCTTCATCAATCACAGGCAATGATAGGAGCTGGCTGAGAATCCTACATACAACGATTGGCTGCTTGCCTAGTCTATCAAATCAACATCCCAGGTTCTGCCACAGAACCTGAAGGGGATGTCATGGCCTGGTCCATCAATACAGGGGTGTTTCAGCTCTGCCTAAAATCTGTAGTTTAACAGAAATCCCAAAGGGTGCAGTAATACTGTAGCAGCTAACCAGAAGACTTTAGATCAAAGCAGAGAGCAGGATGGGGATAAAAAGAGGAACACCAGACAGACAAATGTTTTACAACAAGATCCTAATACTGCAGCCCATTTACCATGCCACTTGCTGATCTGCACAGCGTCTACCCACTCCAAACAGTAAGTAAGCCTGAAACTTCATGGCCTGACATATCTCCCACACTACCATTGCCACCAAGCCAGGGGACCAACCTGGTTCAATGAAGAGTGCAGGAGAGCATCCAGGAGCAACATCAGGCACACCGAAAAATGAGGTCTCAGCCTGGTGAAGCTACAACACAAGACTGCTTGAGTGCCAAACAGCATAAGCAGCAAGTGATAGACAGAGCTCAGCAATTCCACAACGAACACATCAGATCTAATCTCTGCAGTCCTGACACATCCAGCTGTGAATGGTGGTGGGCAATTAAACAACTCACTGGAGGAGGAGGCTCCACAAATATCCCCATCCTTAATGATAGAGGAGCCCAGAACATATATGCAAAAGACAAGGCTGAGGTATGCAAAAGACAATGCTGCAGTATTCGCAACAATCTTTAGCCAGAAGTGCTGAGTGGATGATCCATCTCAGTCTCCTCCAGAGGTCCCCAGCATCACAGATATTAGTCTTCAGCCAATACAATTCACACCATTTAATATCAAGAAATGGCTGAAGGTACTGATACTGCAAAGGCTATGGGCCCTGACAATATTCCGGCAGCAGTACTGAAGACATGTATTCCAGAACTTGCTGCTCCCCTAGCCAGGCTGTTCCAGTACAGTTACAACACTGCCATCTAGCCAATGTGGAAAACTGCCCAGGTGGGTCCTGAACACAAGAAGCAGGACAAATCCAACCCAGGCAATTACCGCCCTATCAGCCTGCACTCCATCATCAGCAAAGTGATGGAAGAAGTCATCAACAGTTCTATCAAGTGGCACTTACTCAAAAATAACCTGCTCACCAGATGCTCAGTTTGTATTCCGCCAGGGTCACTTAGTTCTTGACCTCATTACAGCCTCGGTTCAAACATGAACAAAAGAGCTGAATGTCATAGGGGAGATGAGAGCGACTGCCCTTGACATCAAGGTAGCATTTGACTGAGTGTGGCAACAAGGAGCCCTAGCTAAACTGAAGTCAATGGGAATCAGGGGGGAAACTCTCCGCTGGTTGTGGTGATTGGAGGTCAATCATCTCAGCTACAGGACATCACTGTAGAAGTTCCTCAGGATAGTGTCCTAACCCCAACCATCTTCAGCTGCTTCATCAATGACCTTCCTTCCATCATAAGGTCAGAAGTGGGGATGTTTGCAGATGAATGCACAATGGTCAGCACCATTCGTGACTCCTTAGATAATGAACCAGTCCATGTCCAAATGCAGCAAGACCTGGACAATATCCAGGCTTGGGCTGACAAGTGGCAAGTTTCATTCACGCCACCAAAGTGTCAGGCAGTGACCATCTCCTGCAAGAGGGAATCTACCCACCACCCCTTGACATTCAATAGCATTGCCATCGCTGTGGCTCCCAGAGCCGGTCAAAGGCCTTACAGCTAGAAACCCACCTCCTGACCCCCCAAAGCCTGTCAATCATCTACAAGGCACAGGTCAGGGTGGAATGGAATACTCTCCACTTGCCTGGATAAGTGCATGTCCTACAACACTCAAGAAGCTCCACACCATCCAGGACAAAGCACTTGATTGCTTCCCCTTCCACAAACATTTAAACTCTCCACACCGACAGACAGTGGCAGCCGTGTGTACCATCTACAAGATGCACTGCAGTAATTCACCAAGGTTCCTTAGACAGCACCTTCCAAACCCACTACCACTAATAGGACAGGATCAGCAAATACCTGGGAACCTCACCACCTGGAAGTACCCCTCCAAGTCACTCACCACCCTGACTTGGAAATATATCGTCGCTCCTTCATTGTCTGGAACTCCCAGCATTGGGAAAAAGGGTGTCCTCCCAGAACCAACCCAGTCCTTGCCTTTGACTCCCTCCCTCCTTCCCCACACTTGATGAGCCTCAATCTCAGCAGTGATCCCAGGTGAAGGCCTTAGACCATTATCGTCAGCAGTCACCGCTCCCAATGGTGCTGCCAGTAATGCAGAAATGCTAGCCCAGGGTTTCCACTCTACTGGGCCACTAATTTTGTGGAAGGAACGATGATGCCTGATTATACTTAAATAGCATCAGGTGCCTCTTGGGAAGTGACACAGATTTCCCACCGGTCTCCCACTGGTGGGATGAAGCCACATTGCCTACACTTAATTCTGCCCATGTTCTCAGCTTTGGGATTCTTTTGAGTTCTTTTGACCCTATCCAGCATTGCTGCCCTCTGCTGGACTCATGGGTATTATCACCCGGCCACCAACTTGAATTTTCATAGTATCTTTAACATAATAAAATGTTTCACAGGGACATTTTAAAGCACGTTATGGCCCAGCCATGTAAGGTGTTAGTGCAAATGACCACAGGCTTGGTCAAAAAGATAAATTTAAAGGAATGTCTCGAAAGGTGGAAAGTGAGGTGGGGAGGCTTTGTCAGAACTCATGGCTTCAGATCACCTTCGCAGTCATCCAGGTGGGTATGTGCTGCATGCAGCTGACAAGCTGTTGGATGGGGGAGCTGGAGGTCCATCCACCCTCGACCTCTGCCAACCGTGGATCTCTTTTTTAAAATAAATTTACGGGATATGGGCCGTGGTTTGGCCAGCCTGGATGCGTTTGGCTGCTGCTCGGGTGTCCCAGGTGGCGTGGTGCGATCCTGTTCTGCCCACTGTCCATCAGATGCACCAGGGACAGGAGGGTGGGGCAGGTCCGGGGTGCTGTGGTGTTCTGGCACCTGCCCTGCATGAGTCACCGGCATGGGCCCCATCACCTCCTTCTCCCTCGGGGTGCCCAATGGCCCCCGGGCTACTCCATGGGACGGAGGTGCAAGAGAGCTATCCCTTGAGGCTCTCCTGTCACCTGGCACTGCCAAACCTAGAGGCCTGCTCTGGTCTCGACTACGGTCTGCATGCTGGCGGCCATGGAGCATCGCTGTCTGGGACTGCGCCACATCATCCATTCACTGTGTCACAATCTTCTGGGCCTGTGTCACATCAGCCAGAGGCTGCACCATCCCCCCTGGGACTGGGCCACCTCCCTCTGTGTCTGCGCCATATTGGCCAGTGTCTGGGAAGTGTTCCCAGCCATTGCCCGCTTGACAGGGCCACGCTGCAATTTCCAGGTGGCTCTGGCACATGGCTGCCTGTTAGGCGGCAACCTTGTCCTGAGCTTCGGCCAACGCCTGCACAGAATGCCCCAGGTCTTGGAGATACTGATCCGTAGTCGCAACACACGGCCCCAATGCCTCTACTGTGGAAGCCACCCATGCAGTATTAACCGGGTGGCACGCATTGTTGGCACTACCTTTACCCAGCAATGTAAAAATGTACCCAGGAATGTCCTGTAGACAAAAAAATAGGACAAATCCAAATTGGTTACTTGCCACCCCAGCAGTAAAGTGATGGAATATGTCATTGACAGGGATATCAAGCTAGCAGACCCTATTTAGCAATAACCTGCTCACAGCCACTCAGTTTGGGTTCTGCCACAGTGCTAAACACAAACAAAAGCGCTGAACTTAAAAGGTGACATGAGAGTGGTTGCTCTTTTCATCAAGGTAGCATTTGATCGAGTATGGCATCAAGGAGCCTGAGCAAAACTGGAGTCAATGGGAATTAGCGGGAAAAACTGCTCCAGAACATCACTGCAGGAATTCCTCAGGGTAGTGTCCAAGGCACAATCTTCTTCAGCTGCTTCATTCATGATCATCCTTCCATCTTAAGGTCAGAAGTGGGAATGTTCACTTATGAT
>NW_024055790.1:2009-6929 GCF_902713615.1 Scyliorhinus canicula | reverse complement strand
TCCCCTGCGACCTCACCTGTAGCAGTGAGGATACAAAGATTTCTGTCAAGGCCCCAGCAATTTCCTTCCTTGTCTCCCTCAGTATTCTGGGGTAGATCCCATCAGACCCTTGAGACTTATCTACCTTAATGGTTTTCAAGACGTCCAACACATCCTGCTTTATGATCTCAATGTGACCCAGACTACCTACACACATTCTCTTCCCCAGACTCATCATCCAGCAAGTCCTTCTCTTTGGTGAATACTGTTGCAAAGTACTCATTTCGTACCTCGCCCATTTCATCTGGCTCCAAGCATAGATTCCCTCCCGCTGTGATCAGTGTTTCGGCCCTTGCTGTTTGTTGTTTACATAAATGATTTAGACATGAATGTAGGAGGGTTGATCAGTAAGTTCACAGATTCACATTCTGGAAGGGATATGATAATACTGGAAGGGGTGCAGAGGAGATTTACCGGGATGTTGCCTGGGCTGGAGAGTTTTATTTATGAAGAGGGATTGGGTAAACTGGGGCTGTTTTCCTGAGAGCAGAGGAGTTGAGAGGGGATTGAGATGTGTTAAATTGTGAGGAGCATAGGTAGAGTAGACAGGAATACACCTTTCCCCTTGGTGGAGGGATCAATGACCAGTGGGTATAGATTGAAGGTAAGGGGCAGGAGGTTGAGGGAGGAAGTGAGGAAAAGCTTTTTCACCCAGAGGGCTGTGGGAGTCTGAATCTCGCTGCTTGGATGCAGAGACCCTGATAACATTTAAGAAGTATTTAGATGTGTATTTTTGATGCCAAGACATACAAGGCTATATCTGTTCCCAAAATGTAAAGATAAACCTGAAACCTTGAAGTTTGGTAGAAATCAAATTTTAAGCAGAGTTAAAGCTTAACAATAAAACTATTAGAATCTGGGATCACTTTAAAATGAAAATACACCAGGTACAATCTAGAGAGTTACTTTTGGGAAAATAACATGTTGTTTGTGGAGAAGAAGACAGAAACAGAACATGTTAATATCTGGAATCCAATAGAAACAGATTTCCATTTACAAAATGTAGGCCTGAGGCCTGCTGCTGCCACTAATATTTGCAACTTTGTATTTTACATTTTATTTCAGCTCTGCTTTGATTTTAATATTTGAAGTGATTTTGTATTTTCTCACTTGATAAACACTGATCTTAACCCAGCTGTGGTTGTCCTTTGATTAATTAATCAATAATAATCAGCAGTGACCTGTTTTTCTCAATCTTGTTTTCTCTCTGTACTGGCCACACAGCTTTGTTTAGTTTAAAACTTTTGTTTTTCCACTTTCTCAAACTGGAATATTAAAATAAGTTGTTTTTTGTTGATTAGAAGTGTTGTTCTCCGGCATTCTGTGACCTTGGATTACAGAGCAAGTCGCTGAGTAATCTTATCTGCTGTGGTCACCTGAAGCATCAGAAGATGAAGTTTCATTGATGGACATAACACCTGATTGATGACAGATGGGAAAACACCATCAAGAGCTCCGTAAACAAGCTGAATATGACAAAGTCTGCTTCACCTTGAGCTCCCTGTGAGAGGAACTGAGAAGAGCTGAGATTTGTTTGGGGAAAGATTGTGTGGCAGGCTTCACGAGACTGGAATAGAGCCAGAAATCCAGTTTAAAGAGACATTGCTTCAGAGACTCAGTGCTGGGGTGGAATAGTCATCCACGGACGTCAGGAGGAAGGGTCAGAAACGGACTGACTGACCATAGTGCCCACCCACTGGGGTTACTCAGTGACTTGGTGATGAGTTTACTGAGGGGACAGGAACGTGGGCACCAATTGTGGGGGAGCTGCGGTGAAACAGACCACATTGGGATTATTGTTTGTTTAAACAAACATCTGTCTGTCTTCTTTTCCTCAGATATATACAAAGTGCTTCTCCTTTTGTAAGGATCCTCATGTCAAAACCCTGTTTGTCCCGATTTCCCTTTATTTTCTTTTATCTTGCTATTTCAATTTTTGTACATGAAGAATTAATGTGTCTATGCCTTTAAGATGGACTTCACCTTTAATTCAAGTGGCTGGTAAACTGAGGACAAGACAGGTTGCAAGAAGCTGTTTACATTTCAGATCAGCAGATCTCAGGGCCATCAGTGCTGACACACCTTGATGGACTTGGCTGTCAGCCAATGGACTATTTCAAATTACTGGGCCTTGTCAATGGCCCCTGCAAATTGGTTGGGATTTTCTCTGGAAAGTTCCTTCCTCCGTGTGACTGTGTTTTCTGTTTTACTTTTGTGTTGGTCAGAAGCCGTAGGGTCAGAGCTCTGATTTCTCTCTCATGGATAGCACGGTGGCGCAATGGTTTGCACTGTTGCCTCACAGTTACAGGAACGCAGTTCAGTTCTAGCCTCAGGAGATTGTCTGTGTGGAGTTAGCACTTTCTCTCCGTGTCTGTGTGGGTTTCTGTGTGGATTTCCTCCGGGTGCTCTGGTTTCCTCCAAGACAGACACACCCAGAGAGGAGGAAAACTTCCTCCACAGTCCAAAGATGTTCAGGTTAGATGGATTGGCCATACTCAATTGGTGGTGTCCTCAGGGTTAGGTGGGGTAACTGGGTTACAGGGCTAGGGTGGATGTGTGGGCTTAAATAGGGTGCTCTTTCCAAGGGCCGGTGCAGACGCGATGGGCTTAATGGCCTCCTTCTGCACTGCAGGGATTCTATGACTCATCTGATGGATACTTTCTGAAGATCTGAAGTAAAACCTCTCATTCTGCACAGCCAGACTGAACTGCAAGGAAACCAAAGTCAAGTCACCAGCTGCAGACAGGTTTCAGATGTTTAACTCCATTTTAATATCTTGTGTGGGAACTCTGTTCTTATCTCAGTAAGACTGTTAGTCATTCTGGTGGAGTTGGAAATAAATAAGAATTAAACAGACCTGAAGCTGTTCCTTTCATTCAAGGCCCAGGTTATGAAAAGTTAAAAGTGCCTCTCCCAGAGGGAATCCTATTGACTGTGAGTACTGGCTGAATACAGCTGCCAGAAGACCATCTCTAACACTAGACCAGTGGCTTCGATCCCTAAGTATCCTGGCAGGACAGCCTGCTGCAACGACTTCAACATCGGAAGAAAGGACACTAGTCTTTCATTTCAAATTAATCCCCCTTATTATTTTCACCCTTTTCCTCCTCTCTGGGTGTGTCTGTCTTGTGTGTGTTGAGTAGAGGGTGGAATGGGAAAAGGTGGGAATAGCAGATTAGAAAGCCGATATTCCATTGTGATTGCTGTACATGTCAAATTTGCTTGTGTTATAAATAAACAGTTATCGTTGTCAACTTACAAACCAGGTGGCATTAACTTATTGAGCAGTCAAAGAGCCAAAGATTCTGTGAATTTTATACAAATTATTGGTTAATTCACTTGTGTTGGGACTCAGGGGTCTGTGGGGTTGGAATTGACCGTGCACTAGCCCAGGGTGTCATAACACTTTCAATAAAGATATCTTTCTTCCTATTATCGATTTTATATATTCTTTTTATATATATTATATGTTATGATTCTCATGTTATTATCATCATTCAATAAACTTTTTAACACAATACTTGTGAGAGTCTCTCATTCCTGTAACGTACAGCTTCGAACCTCAGTGAGACTCTGAAAGGGATTCTCACCTCTCCTCACAGGGAAACCCTTTATTGTCCGGTGAGTCCCTCCAGACAAACTGAATGAGATAAGCTGGGAACTATTCCAGGTGTAAAAGGGTCTGAGGAAATGATTCAGGGTCAGAGATAGAGTTCAGGAAAAAAGACACAAAGTGAATGTAATAATCTGGCCCTTAGCTTTGACATTGGACAGCGAGAGATAAAGCAAAGATCCAGAGAGCTGGATTCTCCCGCAGCCCGCGCTGAAATCACGTTCAGCGTGGGGGCGGAGAATCCAATTTCACACCGAAACCGGGCCCAGCGCCGGTCTGGCAATTCTCCGGGACCCGAGAATCGACGTGATCACGGAGTACTCTGTGCGGCTGGGGGCCCATTGACAGAGGCCCAGCCCAGCGATCCTTTGCTCCCCACCGGCCGAGTTCCCGACGGCGTGGAACTAACCTGCTATTACCGGTCAGGATGCTGGTGTGGCAGCTGTGGGCTCAGTCCATGGCTGCCCTGGTGGGGGGGCGGGGGTTCGGACACTGGTGGGGGGGCCTTAAAGGTGGCTGGGTGTTAGATCCGCACGGTCAGATGCGCGGCCGAACCGGGTTGGGGGGGGGGGGTGGGGGTGGGGGGGGGGGGGGGTGGGGGGGGGGTGGTTACTCTTTATGTCTGCCTCCGCGGTCCGAGTCCGCCATGGAGATCGGCGTGGCCACTGGAGGCCGTCACCGTGCACATGCGCGGACTCAAAACCGGAATTCCGGGGGCCCATGTCCACAGCTGAAGCTGCATGAATTACTCTGGGTCCCTGCTAGCTCCCTGCAGGGCTGTGAATTAGCTGTACTTTTTTGCAGGAATCTCCAGAGTAAAAGTCCCATTTTGGGTGAATCCAGCAGCGAGACTCCCCATCCCCACTTTAACATGAAATGGTTAATGTGGTCTAAAGAGTAAGAAAGCTGTTTTTTAAAAAATGCTCGAGGTAATAGGGAAACTGACGTGAAGAGAATCTGAAGATGATCATGGGCAGAGGGAGTAAGATAAACTGTAAAATGATAAGGATTCTGTGTTTTAGACAATTGAAGTGGAGATGCCGGCGTTGGACTGGGGTGAGCACGGTAAGAAGTCTTACAACAACAGGTTAAAGTCCAACATGTTTGTTTCAAACACGAGCTTTCGGAGCACTGCTCATTCACCTGAGGAAGGAGCAGGGCTCCGAAAGCTAGTGTTTGAAACAAACCTGTTGGCCTTTAACCTGGTGTTGTAAGACTTCTTACCATAGACAATTGAAGGATGATGAAAAATAATATTTCTCACAAT
>NW_024055790.1:0-1909 GCF_902713615.1 Scyliorhinus canicula | reverse complement strand
TCTACACTCTGACAAAGGAAGGTTCAGACTTGGAGATAGCTTCTAACAATTTAGTAAACTGTGGACAGTTCTCCTACTGGATTCGACTCTCTGGCAATCTCTCTATAGCTACTCAGACTAACTAACCAGTCTGCTACCATCCACGTGTGGGTGTGATGTGTTGAATCAACCCTGTCTGTACTCAACTAAGTGTCCAGTGGAAAGAGAAAGAGATGGGCGGAATCTCCGCTCCCCACGCAGCGTGGGAGAATCGTGGGAGGGCTTCCCTACACTTTTTACGTCCCCTGGAGCCCCAGCGATTCTCCCCACCCCCACCACCCCAGCTCGGAAAAATCGTTTTCAAGGCGAACGGGATTCTCGAGCCGATGGGCCGAGCGGCCGGCCCTTCACCCCCTTTCACCACGGCAGCAACCACACCTGGTCGCTGCATTCGTGAAACGGGCGCCAGATGCCGTTTGGGGCATCTAGGGGCCCGATTGGCACGGGAGCACCACTTTGGCCAGCCATTGGTTATTGTCCTTAATCCACTGTCCCATTGCTGTATGTCTGCATGTCATGATATCTCTGGTGCTCCCTTAGTGTCTAGCTAGGTGTAGTGTGTTCACATTAACCCCTTGTGTATTTACAATGATGCCATATCACCACATCTCTCTCCCACTCTCTCTCCCCTCTCTCACTCTCTTCTCTCCCCTCTCTCTCCCCCTCTCTCTCCATTTACTCTGAAGCTGTTCTCTGGGTGTGAGTGTATAATATAAAGTGTTGTTTGTCAGTAATTTCCCATGCTGTATGGTTTCTCAGCATGGTGGGAGGGGATTAGTGCTCCATTCTTTGAGGTGAGGCAGTGATGGGTGTCCCCAGGTCTCAGACAGTGAGGCTGTTGGTTTCTGTGACTGACGCTATGATATCCATTCTCATTTCACTCACTGTGACAGGAGGCTAACGGCTTGATCAGTGGGGAGGGAGGAACAGACAGAACAAGGAGCTGCAATCATCAGTTACTGCCCAAACCCTTCACACAGCCCGCACAGTCCGGAAACTTCTTCACTAAATATTCTTTCAGCTCCTTAATGAGAGTCCTGGAGCTGGAAAGGGAAACAGAGAAAGACATCTTTTCAAGAAGCTCATGTACACTATGTCCATTGTCCATTACCCACTAATGACACTCCGTTTACATTCAACTCATTGTTTAAGCTCCAGCCCACCTCCTCTTCCTATCCATATCTTTCAGTCAGGGAGCCAGACAAGCCTACAGTACAGGAGGAGGCCATTCAGCCCCTCGGGTCTGTGCTAGCTGTTTGATAGAGTCATTCACAACTAACATCTCAGTTTAATGTCTGTTATGGGGAAGTGACTGGAATTTGTGATTAGACACAAAATGAGTGAGAAATATGAATTGATCCGAGGGAGTCAGCATGGATTTAAAAAGGGTCAGACATATTGTAACTAATCTGGTTACATTAATGACGAGGGTCAGCAGGATGACGCCAAGGTTGTGGGAGTGGCAAATAGTGTGAGGATGTAAGACGATATAGCAGGACATAGATATGTTGTAGACTTGGCAGAGAAATGGCAAATGGAGTTTAATCTGGACAAATGTAAGGTAATGCCATTTTGGAAGGTCTTTTATTTTAGGAAACATTTTATTGAGGCATTTATAATTTAACATTTTTAACATTCTAAACAACCCAGAGCGGTCCGACCGTGCAAAAACCTCACAGTCACATACCCCGCCTCTCCCCCCCTCCCCCGCCCTAACTCCTAACTACCCATCTATTAGATTCCCTGCCCTTATTCTTTACTGCCATGCTTCCTCTTTCCCCCCCTTCCCCCCATCCCTCCTCCCCCCCCCCCCCCCGCCCACCTGCTGATGGTCAGTTTTCCACGAAGAAGTTAATGAACGGCTGCCACC
>NW_024055789.1:0-7218 GCF_902713615.1 Scyliorhinus canicula | reverse complement strand
TAAAGGGAATGGGGTGGAGGCTGGATCTTAAGTGGGGTGCTCTTTGCAAGGGCTGGTGCAGACTTGATGGGCTGAATGGCCTCCTTCTGCACTGTAAATTCTATGGTTCTTCCCATGTCTGCGAGGATCTCACCTCCACAACCAAAGGTGTGCAGATTAGGTGGATTGGCCAAGCTAAATTGCCCCTTAATTGGAAAAAGACGATTGGGTATCTAAATTCATTTGAAAAAAGGAAATCTTTTCCTACAGACAGAACAGACAAACATTTCTTCTTCCACATTCACAGGCCAATGATATTCAGGTCCTGGTAAATGGAGTGACCCTGTTAAATCTTGGGGAAAAATATTTTATGTAGGTTAGGGGCTCCACAAAGTGTTTCCAACTCCTCCCACCCATCTCCTTAACAGGTTCACACATTTATTTGTCTGACTAAAAGAATGGTCTCTGGTCACACGGTGGTTAGCGCTACTGCCTCACGGCGCCAAGGACCCGTGTTCAATCCCAGCCCCGGGCCACTGTCCGTGTGGAGTTTGCACATTCTCCCTGTTTAAAAGATTCATCTACTTGCAGACTGAGTGTATCCAGAAGCACAGTGTGGTTTCTGTGCTGACAGATCTACAGTGAACATGATCGTCTCCACACACCAGCTACAAGAGAAGAGAACAATTGGGATTTGATCTAAAGTGTCAGTGCTGAGAAAGTGAAATGTTCAATTACTGAGTGAAAGATAACCGTTCAGTGTGAATCACAATTTACTGGTACAATTGGAAAAGGCACCAAAATGTTTCAATCTCTGAAGATAAACTTCAGCCTTGAAGTTATGTTTCGGAGCTCACAAGCTGTGGGAAGCTTTGTGAATGTTTCCTATTCCCTTTTGTAAACAAGCAGAGAAGTTAACCCTTTCCCCTGACAGCACGGCATGATTTGAAATAAAGACTTTGACTTTTAAATATTTGGCTTCACCTCATTTGTTGGGGTCATATTTCCGGCCGTGAGAATCATCGCAGGCGGGATGGAAATTTGCCAGAACATTTTTATTTATAATCCTAATCTTTATTGTCACAAGTAGTCTTACATTAACACTGCAGTGAAGTTACTGTGAAAAGCCCCTAGTCAGCACATTCTGGAGCCTGTTCAGAGGGAGAATTCAGAGTTGTCGTGTTAGAGTACCTTTAAGACCTGGGTTTTCAAATAGCTGAATTGCATGTACCTTTAAGAAATGCGTGTTTATCAGATATCTGCAGTGAAGACAGACAGCCCAGCTCCACCCACACTCTGATATCACTGCAGCTATTTGATAAACACTCATTTCTTAAAGGTACAGCTGGTCTTCCAACCAATCAGAGTGAATGAGGGTCGGGCTGATCCTGGATCTCCCTCATTGGCTGAGACTGTATCATTTTGAGTTCTTCCATTGGCCAAGTGGGCACGGGTTCCAAAACCTCTTCCTGCCTGAGCGATGTTGACCAATGGGAGGATTTGGAAGACCAGGTGGACTCTGGTCCTCCAGCCAATCATACTGCGGGCTTTGTGTAAATGAAGATTGAACTTCACACAGACTAAAACGTCTTCCTGTGTCAAACCTCTGAGTAAAACACTTTCCACTTTTCACTTCAATGGACTTTAAATTAGAGTCCATTCACCCTTCTACAGAACTGTTACAACAAGGAACAACAAACGTTACCTCTGTTTCTCTCCCAACATATGTACCCAAACAGTTCCAGAGTATGTTGACTAGGAGATTTTCACAGTAACTTCATTGCAGTGTTAATGTAAGCCTACTTGTGACAATAATAAAAATTATTATTCTGTGTTTGGGTATTTTAAGGAGCAGGTAGAACTTCCTGGTTCAACCTGTTGTCCCCTCATATATTCCCATCAGTTTTTGATTAATGTGTCTGGAGTCCGAGTTCTTCGAGTCTGTCTCCAATTCTCCTTAGGGCAGCATTGTGGTTACCACAGTTGCTTCACAGCTCCAGGGTCCCAGGTTCGATTCCGGCTTGGGTCACTGTGTGTGGAGTCTGCACATCCTCCCCGTGTCTGCGTGGATTTCCTCCGGGTGCTTCGGTTTCCTCCCACAGCCCAAAGATGTGCAGGTTAGGTGGATTGGCCATGCTAAATTGCCCTCAGTGTCCAAAATTGCCCTTAGTGTTGGGTGGGGTTGCTGGGTTATGGGGACAGCGTCGAGGTGTGGGCTTGGGTAGGGTGCTCTTTTCAAGAGCCGGTGCAGACTCGATGGGCCGAATGGCCTCCTTCTGCACTGTAAATTCTATGAAATTCTGTCTGGGGTATATGGGTCTAGGTAGCTTGGTGTTGTGATTCATGTTGTTTAGTTGTCTGTCTGTCTCCAGCAGGTATTGTTGTCTCTCGATAATGACTGTGCTGCTACCCTTGTCTTCTGGACATATCCGTGTTGGATCCAAGCTCCCGGATTGTCTGTCTTTCTCTCCGGGTGATATTCTGATTGTCTCTTGTATTTCACTGTGACAGGGCAGAGACCTGATTGAAGGGATTCAAACATGGGAGTTCTGGGAAAGATGGGCAAGGATTTGGGAAGTGACAACATGTTCAAAGAGTTTGGAGAGGAGAAGGAGGTTGAAGATGGGGCAGTAATTTGTAAGGATGGCAGGGTCAAGGGTTTGTTTTATTGAGGAGGGGGTGATGATGGCAGATTTGAAGGACAGAGGGACAGTACCTGAAGGGAGGGAAATGTTGACAATATCCATGGACACAGGGTAGTTGGCTGATCAGTAGCTCAATGGGAATAGGGTCAATGGAGCAGGAGCTGGGTCTCATGGACAAGATGAGCTCCGTGAGGGCACGAGGGGAGATGGGAGGGAAACTGGAGAAAGATGTGGGTTCAGGGCTCGGGAAAGGATGAAATTTAGAGACAGTTTGGTCCGGTGGGCTCGTGGAAGGGAGGGAAGCAGCAGAGGCAGCTGATCGGATTGACTCAATCTCAGTCACAAAGAAGCTTCACAAGCTCCTCACACTTCTTGTTGTAGGTGAGGATCGAAGAGACAGGGGAGAGCGAGAGAACTTCAAAAGGAACTAACTTGTGTCAGAGATATAAAAAAGTTTCCGCACATGGTATATTTCGCACAAATCTAATTTATTTGACTTTTAGCCAGAATATTAGCCTCTGTAAATGGGCTGGAGTTTGTTCACAACAGAAAGAGACCCAAATGAACATATCCATTCAGTCCTGAATGTAACAGCAAAATCCAATCACTGTGGTTACCTATGGCCACGTTGGTGTCTCCGCAGGAGGATGAAGCGGTGAATCCCTTCCCACACTGAGCAGATGAACAGCCTCCTCCCAGTATGAATTAGCTGGTGTCTCAGCAGATGGGATGACTGAGTGAATCCCTCCCCACACTCTGAGCAGGTGAATGGCCTCTCCCCTGTATGAATTAGCTGGTGTCTCAGCAGGTCGGCTGACTGAGTGAACCCCTTCCCACACTTGGAACAAGCGAATGGCCTCTCCCCAGTGTGAATTCGCTGGTGCGTCTGCAGTTGGGATGATTGAGTGAATCCCTTCCCACACTCTGAGCAGGTAAATGGTTTCTCACCAGTGTGAACTCGCTGATGTTTTTGCAGGGTGGATGGCTCAGTGAATCCCTTCCCACACTTGGAGCAGGTGAATGGTCTCTCCCCAGTGTGACTGCGTCGATGAGTATCCAGCTTGGATGGGGAAGTGAATCTTTTCCCACAGTCTACACATTTCCACGGTTTCCTCAGTGTGACTGCATTTGTGGCTTTTGAGGCCTGATGATCGAGCAAATCCTCGTCCACACACACAACATGTGTACGGTTTCTCCCCACTGTGAACAATGCCTTTTCCTTCCATGTTCCAAGTCCGATGATATTCAGCATATGTACAATTGAGGACTCTGTCAGATCCTGATGTGATGCTTGGTTTGAGTTTCCGGACTTTGAAGCCTCCCCTTCGAACAACCTGTGAAACGATTTAAAAACAGAAAATAGGGAGTGAGAGAGAACCCACAAAAACACAAAGGCAGGTTGTGAAATTGAGCTGAATGAATCTGGTCATTTGTGGGGCCGGCACTGGGAAAAAGTGACCATGAAAATGGCTGGATTGTTATAAAACCCAACTGGCCTCTTTGGGAGGAGAGAGAAAGAGGCGAAGAGGGATTTTGTATATCTACAAGACATATTAACAGATTAGTTGGCAAAGCATATTCGACCTTGAGCTTCATAAATAGAAATATTGATTCTGAAACTATGCTTCTGGTGGCACAGTGATTAGCACTGCTGCCTCACAGCGCCAGGGACCCGGGTTGAATTCCGGCCTTGGTGACTGTCTGTGTGGAATTTGCACTTTCTCCCCATGTCTGCGTGGGCTTCCATCCGGTGCTCAGGTTTCCTCCAACAGTCCAAAGAAGGGAAAGTTAGGTCGATTGACCTTGATAAATTGCCCCTTAGTGTCCAGGGATGTGCAGGTTAGGTGGGGCTATGGGGTTACAGGGACAGGGTAGGGGTGTGGGCCTAGGCAGGGTGCCCTTTCAGAGAATCAGTGCAGACTTGATGGGCTGAATGGCCTCCTGCACTGTAGGAATTCTATGGTTCTAATTCTATTCTATGAATCTTTATAAAGCTCTGGTCACCACTCTTCAGGAAGGATATGAAGGTTCTTGAGAAGGTGCAAAGGAGATTTACCAGAATGGTTCCAGCAAAGGAGGTTGAGGGGAGATTTGATTCAGGTCCACAGGATTATGGCTGATTTCCGTCGGGTGGACAAAGTAACTCTGTTTCCATTCACTGATCGTACAAGCTCTAGGGACATGGATTTAAAGTTTATGGTAAAACCTGGATTGATCTATATAAGATCCTGAGGGGTCTTGACAAGTTGGATGTGGAGAGAATGTCTTCTCTTGTGGGAGAATCGAGAACAAGGGCATCACTGTTGCAAAATAAGGAGTCGCCCACTTCAGATGGGGACGAGGATTTTTTATTCTAGAGGGTTGTAAAACTTTGGCAATCACGTCCTTCAAAGGCAGTGGAAGCAGACTCCTTGCATATTTTTAAGGCAGAGCTGGATAGATTCTTGATAGCAAGGGGGTGAAAGGTTATCAGGGGAAGGCAGAATGTGGAGTTGAGGTTAGAAGAGATCAGCAGCAATCTTATTGAAAGGGAGCAGGGCCGGGTGGCCTGCTCCTAGTTTGTATGTAAAAGGTACAGGAGACATGAGGTGATATGAGATGTATGTTTTTACACAGCGAGCAGCAATAACCCTAAACTTGCTGCCTATCAGGGAGTTTGAAAATAGACACAATGAATCATTTGATTTCAAAAGGAAATTGGATACACAGTTGAGGGAAATAAACCTGTGAGGATACAGGGAGAGCAGAGAATGGGACTGACTGGATTGCTCCAGAGAGCTAGCATGGATTCAATGGGCCAAATGCCCTTCTCTGTGCCATCATGTCTCTGACTCTTTTGTGTAATCTAGTTTTGTAATTTAACCCCGGAGGGTTCAGATATCACTCAGGTAAATCTGTGCTGCACTCCCTCCGAGGCCATTCTATCCTTCCTCAGGTTTGTTGTCCAGAACTGAACACAGTTCTCCAGTTTGGTCTAACCAGGGTTTGCTAATCTCGGGGCTTTTCCAGTCACACTGAGACCTGAAATCTTCCCTCACAGACAGAACAGACAAACCTTTTACCTTCCACACCCAGATGCTGCTGAATTCAGTTTCTAATGAATCGAGTGACTCTGTCAGATCGCATGTGACGTTTGGTTTGCGTTTCCCGTCTGTTAAACCTCCACTTCCAGTATCCTATAAATTTACAGAAACCTCACTGTCAGTTTAGGATAGAAATTCACAACATTCTCTCCTCACTAATTTTGATTAAATGTATTCCAGGAGGTTTGACCACATGACCTGACCCATCCTCCAGCCATTAATCGGTCAACACATCCATCCTTGTGACACACTGCCTTCCTCGGCCAATTGGGAAGCAAAAGGACTCATTACCTTACAGGACAGTGTTTGACTGTCAGCCAAACAACCTTTATCCCATTTTCAATATTTTTATATCCCTCCTCTCCCCTCCCTCTTCTCTCCCCCTCCCTCTTCTCTCCCCCTCCCTCTTCTCTCCCCCTCCCTCTTCTCTCCCCCTCCCTCTTCCTCCTCTCTCCCCTTTCCCTCCCTCCCTCTCCCCCTCCTTCCCCCTCTTCTCTCCCCCTCCCTCCTCTCTCTCCCCCCCCCCCTCTCCCCCTCCTTCCCCTCTTTCTCCCCCTCCCTCCTCTCTCTCCCCGTCCCTTCTCCTCTCCCCCCTCCTCACCCTACCCCCTCCTCTCCCTCCCACCTCCTCTCCCCCCCCCCACACTTCCTCCCCCCCCCCCCCTCTCCCCCCACACACTGGCTCCCTCCATACACTCTCCCCCCTCCCCCTCACATACATTAACTCCCCCCCCACTCACATACATTCACTCCCCCCCACATACACTCACTCCCTCCCCCCCCCTACACTCACTCCGCCCCCACATACACTCCTCCCCCCACATACACTCACTCCGCCCCCATACACTCACTCCGCCCCCCCCACATACACTCACTCCACCCCCCCCCATACACTCACTCCGCCCCCCCCATACACTCACTCCGCCCCCCCACATACACTCACTCCGCCCCCCCCACATACACTCACTCACCCCCCCCCACATACACTCACTCCGCCCCCATACACTCACTCCACCCCCCATACATCACTCCGCCCCCCCACATACTCACTCCGCCCCCCCACACTCACTCCGCCCCCCCCATACACTCACTCCGCCCCCCCACATACACTCACTCCCCCCCCACATACACTACTACCCCCCACCACCCCCCACCCCCCCCACATACACTCACTCCGCCCCCACATACACTCACTCCGCCCCCCCACATACATCACTCCGCCCCCCACATACACTCACTCCGCCCCCCTCCCCCACATACACTCACGCCCCCTCCCCCACATACACTCACTCCGCCCCCCCACATACACTCACTCCCCCCCCCCCCACATACACTCACTCCCCCCCTCCCCCACATACACTCACTCCCTCCATTCTCACTTTGCTGCATCGAAGATACACCCTCCCTATTCTCCAGAAGGTGCTAACTCATGCTGATGGACAGATGTTCACAGCATTTCCTTTTTCAATGGAGAGATCTTAAGATCCTCAGAAGCAGGAATCGGCCATTCG
>NW_024055788.1:0-7896 GCF_902713615.1 Scyliorhinus canicula | reverse complement strand
TTTTTATGATTCTCATTTAATATTTGATTTGCATGTATAATTGCAACTTTTGTCCATATTAACATTATTTTTATTGTGAAAATTGAGTTCGTGTGAATTTATTTCAATAAAAAAGGAGATGGGATAAGGGAGCACAAAGACTGGGAAACCTTGCCCGAACCTGTAACGTTAAAGGTAATTTGGGCCCGAGTCGATTGAAACTCCGAATCCCGTGTTCAATCAAAACGTATATAATCAGAAACGGCACGGATATAATGTTGAATATATCCGCTAAACTCATGCCACCCGACATTCCATGATGTATACGGTAAATCAAGGGTAAAAAATGTGGCGACTCAAGGCAGACTAAGTTCTATCGTAAACTGACTGGTCAAGTGTGGTCCTTCATAGATAATGTCAATACATTAAATGAGACTGTGGGAAGTTGGAAATTCACAGGGCAGGTATAGAAGAGCACCAAAACAATGTGACATATTGTCTGCTCTGTCCACACAAACACACACAGGACGTGTCGAGTCCAAGTTCTAAAGGCGGTAATTGTCCGGCTTTCAATGCTCTTCCAGGGCACATAGAGCAAAGTGTGGACTGAAGGGTCCTTTGTGTTTTTCATAATACACCCAAATTTGCACGAGTTAGATATTTAAGGAATCAGTTTATTCAGAGTCTAATAAAACATGCCTCCGGCCAGTAAAGTATGTTTCCAAAAGATTCCAAGTCCCTCAAAAATTAGCTGCATGTGGCGTACATGGGTCGGGGTGGGGGTTGGTGTTGATGGTTGATCGAATTGGAAGTTACAGTCTAAAGTTGCTGAAATAAAAGTTGATTAGATAAGGCCGAATGGGAAGGATGGGGTGTTAATGCCAGAAGGCCATAAGACATAGGAGCAGAATTAGGCCACTCAGCTCACCAATCTGCGCCGTCATTCAATCTTAGCTGATAGTTTCCTAATCCCAATTCTCCTGCCTTCTCACCACAACCCCTTATAGAAATACAGTGCGGAAGGAGGCCATTCTGCCCTCGAGTGTACACCAACCCACATAATCCCCTCACTTCCATGCAGTTCCCGAAAACCAATAACTATTCCAAGCTTTTTTTGGTCATACGGGGCGATTGATCATGGCCAATCCACCGAACATGGCACGTCTTGGATGTGGGAGGAAATCGGAGCACGTGGAGAAAAAACACGCAGACACGGGGAGAACGTGCAGACTCCACACAGACAGTGACCCAGCAGGAAATTGAACCTGCGTCCTTGGCGCAGTGAAGCCACAGCAGTGCTAATCACTTGTGCTACCGCGCTGCCTCAATTACTCCTTATTAATCAAGAATCTTGTATCTCTGTCTAAAGACACTAAGGGCGTTGTCTCACAGCCTTCTGCGGCAAAGATTGCCAAAGATTGACCAGCCTCTGGCTGAAGAAAACAATGTTTATTCTATGAAACTCAACTTAACCATTTTAAAACAGATAGTGAACATCTTAGCAACTATCATTCAGTTACAACCTCCAATGAATACAACACTAAGTAATCCTTAATAACTTCCCAACAACATCCAGAAGGACTAAAGAAACACCTTTTAACAGAAGCACATCAGGTTTACATTCACGACGGAGAATATTTATAATTCTGAATTCACCAAGTGATCAGAGATTGTCTTTTCGTGGCAGATAGAACAAAAGTAGAACTGCTTTGTCTGGCTTCAGATCCAACACTCAAATAAACCAGAAAAAACATAGGACACACCCAAGCTTTCCTCAAAGTGAAACGAAAAAGCAGAGGCCAGAGCTCAGCTCGACCCACAGTCTGACATCACTGCAGTAACCTGAGCAGCCAAACATTTCCTAAGGTGACATTCTCATGACAGTTAAACTACAGAGAAAACGCCATCTACACTGTCCCCATCAAACACACCAAGGACAGGTACAGCACGGGGTTAGATACAGAATAAAGCTCCCTCTACACTGTCCCCATTAAACACTCCCAGCACAGGGATGGCACGGGGTTAGATACCGGGATTTTCCTCCTCTACACTGTCCACATCAGATACTCCCAGGACAGGTACAGCATTAGGATCGATACAGAGTAAATACATTTCTACACGGCTCCCATCAGACACTCCCAGGACAGGCACAGCACAGGGTTAGATATAGAGTAAAGCTCCTTCCACACTATCCCCACAAAACACTCCCTGGACAGGGACAACACGGGGTTAGATACCGTCCTTTGACTCCTCTATACTGCCCCCATCAAACACTCCCAGGACCGGTACAGCACGGGGTTAGATACAGAGTAAAGCTCCTTCCACACTGTCCCCATAAAACACTCCGTGGACAGGTACAGCACAGGGTTAGACACAGAGTAAAGCTCCCTCCACACTGTCCCCATCAGACACTCTCAGGACAGGTACAGCACGGGGTTAGGTACAGAGTAAAGCTCCGTCTACACTGTCCGCATCAAACACTCCCAGGAGAGGTACAGCACGGGGTTAGATTCAGAGAAATGCTCCGTCTACATTCTCACCATCAAACACTCCCAGGACAGATACAGCAGAGGATTAAATACAAATGATAAGGTCGCTCCCTCCATATCAACGTCTTTGTCCACCATCCTGTTGGGGAGCTTGACAGGGAAGGATGGGGGGGGGGGGGCAGGCGTCCAGAACGTATAACCAAACCGCGCACCTCCCACAACTCTCCTCTTTCACCACTGCTCGCCCTCCCCTCTACCTCGTGTCAGCACTCTACTTGCACAGGCTCATCCTAGCCAACAAGATGGCAGCATGGAGAGCGGCCCCTGGGTTCACTGACACTAAACTGGAGACCTTGCTGGACACCGCGCTGGAGAGACGGATTACCTTGTACGCCGGGGTAGGAAAGAGTTGGCCACGCGCTGCTATGCAGTGTACCTCGACACAGGTGGCAAGATTGTTAGTGCAGTGGGCCCCAATTCCAGGACAAGCCAGCAGTGGCAGAACATATGGATGACCTCCTCAGGGCAGACAATGTGGGACAGCACTGAGCCCCTGTCATCAGCCCCTTCCCATACACCTGTAACCCCCCTCCCCACCCGTCCAACCCACCACCCCACCCCCAGACAGGGCAACCAATTCCCACCCTGCACCCATACTGACCACCATGGCCTTCGTGGCCTGACCAGGAAGGCCACCAGCTACCCACCCCCAATGCTGCATGCGTCCGACTGCCTCACACTGTGTGTTCTATGTCACCACAGCCCCCCGCCCCCATCGCCTTTCCCAGAAGGCAGCCCCACAACCACCGGGAGGAGGAACCGCCAGACCTGCAGCCCTTCACCGCCCTCCACCCCATCAACCCCGCACCCACCTCCACCACCACCTCCCCCACAACACCCTCCTCCACCATCAACCCAACACCCCAACACCCACGTCCACAACCACCACCCCTACATGACCCTTCCAACACCACCCCATCCCCCGCCCCTCCACCACCATCACCACATATCCCCCTCCAACAACGGCGCCACCTCCACACTCAGAAATGTATACACCAGCTAGGTTGGCATGAGTACAGCACACAGGAGCACGATAGGTGCTAGGGTACAAATCTGTATAGACTATGCATATATCTATATGAACAGCATTGCACAATAAACACATGCTCACAATGTCTCAACCTGACATGGTGCTCTGTCGGAAGGGTGTGAGGGATTGGCTGGGCTGTGCTGGCTGCAGAGGGAGAGGTGGTGTTGCGAGGTGTAAGGTGTTGCCAGCGGTCACCGCTCTGATGCCCCACTCCCACTCCTGCACACATAATACACAGCCTTCTGTGCCTGTCCGGGCCCCATGTCCTGCCTATCCTCGCCCTCTTCTGTATCCTCCGCGTCAGCTAAGGCCTGGTGTTCACCTTCGTCCTCCAACATGTTGTCCCTCTGCTGCACGATGTTGTGGAGAATACAGCAGACCACCATAATGTGAGACACCCACCTAATGCAATGCTGGACGGCCCTTCCAGGGCCTTCCAGGTTTCTCATCCACATCTTCCGTTTGCCATAGCACCGCTCGATTATGTTGCCCGTCGCGACATGATCATGATCCACATCAGTATCTGTCCTCTGAATAGGCCTCATCAGCCACGGGCACAGCGGTGACACATTTCGCCCTGGAGCAAATGTCCCAGATGGAGGTGCACCTCAAATGGTCAAGAACCATCGAAGGCGTTGCACGCTCTGCCCGGGTATCGGGCGCAGATGTACATGATGTGCAGCTCATAGTCACACACCAACTGCAGGCTCATCGGTGGAACCCCTTTTTGTTTGTGAAGACCACTCGTCATAGGCTTGTCTCCTAGGGGGACATACGCCCCATCGACCATTCCCTGGAGAGGGGCATCTCGGCCATGGCGTGTGAACCTTGCTGCCCGGGCATCCTGTTGGGTGTGTTCCACATTGAATTTCATGTATTGTAGCAGCTGGTAATAGAGGGTCTCCACAACGGCACAGAGGTGTGCACTGAGGTCTTTGAGATTCAGGGCAGGTCCCCACTTGGTGCACGGGAAGACCGCATAGCGTAAACATTCAGGATGACTGTCACCTTGACGGCCACCGGCAGTGGGAGTGCCCTCCCCCATACCCCCGCGGTGCCAGGTGCACCATGATCTGGCAGATATGCCACACTGTCCCCCGGCTCAGCCGGAGTCTTCATCAGGATGCCCGGTCCTTTAATGACAGTGGCCGGCAGTACCCATGTCAGCGGTTGAGTACATGGTCTGTGCGGAGTCTGCACGTTCTCCCCATGATTGCGTGAGTTTCCTCCGGGTACTCCGGTTTCCTCCCACAAGTCCCTGTCTGATATTTCCCTCTCTCTCACACACACAAACCCTATCTGGTATTCCCCTCCCTCACAAACAAACCTTTACTGAGAATCCCCTCTCTCATACATACAAACCCTGACTGATATTCCCCTCTCTCTCTCACACACAAACCCTGTCTGATGTTCCCCTCTCTCTCACAACTATATGTTTTTCAGAGTCCCAAGGTTTAGGTGTGGTTTCAATTTTCTGTCTGGCAGCTTAATGGAGGTCCAACTAACTGTCGTCCAAAAACATCCAGCAAATGCTCCCCTGACAGTGATTGTGAGGGCTGACTCTCTCCAACATATATCCGTTTCCCTGAGACTGCAGAGGTATGAATACAATGCACTACTTGAAAGCAAAGTTAGATGTGGAAACCACGATCTGAACGATGCCAGACCAGAGCCCAATAGAAGCTCGGACACCGATCAGAAACTCCAGTACTTAATTTTAATTTTGTAAGACAGTGAGAAATGGGTTCCCTCACTCCAGGAATGATGACACAAAGAAATAGGGATGTTAAAACAAACTTTATTACTGACACAAATTTAAAATATATTTAACATCATACTTGAAAATAACTTTTAATTACTCCTTAAACAATCCTGCTCAACACAGTGAATACAACACCCTTAATTGCTATCTTTATTCCCACTAAAACAGCAATGAAATAAACATCTCAGCTCTCAATCCACCGTAACTACCTGTGTCGCAAAGGGATACGTGTTTTATATTAAGCAATATTTTCTTGAAGATTTCAAAATTAACAAACATGAACTGAACTACATGACAGCAACTATGAAAATTATTCAAACATGGTACTTTGTCGCCTTAAAACATCAAATTAGAGACGAAGAAAAATACCCACAAGAGCTCTACCCAAATCCCCGGTGCATCCCCCTAACCCCACCCATTAACGTAATCCCCAACAGCTGATAGAAATTAACTCTTTGAAGTCAGTGATGAATGGCCGCCGCCTCAGATAGAATCCCTCCGCCCATCCCTGATTGTGTTCTTGAACTTCTCCAGATATACAAGGTCCAAAAGGTCAGCCAACCAGGCCGAGGCACTGGGTGGAGCGGACGCTCCCAATCCCAGCAGAATCCGCCTTTGGCTGTCAGCGAGGCAAAGGCGAGCACCCTGGCTAGTCTGACACGCAAACACGTCACCAATGGGCAGGCTCCAGATCAATGTTTCGAAACCGCTGACACGGTGTTAAAGATGAAGACCCAAAGCTCACCATCTTTGGACAAGACCAGAACATGTTGGTGTGGCTTGGCGCTCCATGAGAACGCCACATCGCACCTGCCCTCCGCACCATCAAAGAACCCGCTCGTCCTACGTTTCGTTAGATGAGCCCTATGAACCACCTTGAGTTGGATGAGGCTGAACCACGCGCTGGGTGAGGTGGAATTTACTCTGCAGAGGGACCTCATTCCACACAACTCATGTCAGAATGGCCCCAGCACCTCTTCCCATTTCGCCATCACCTGATAAAGCCACGAAGATTCCAGTGAGATGGCCCGTTCAGATATGTTCAAAATCCTCCCCCTAACCCCCCCCCCCCCCCCCCACCCCGCTCCGGTATTCGCTGACGTAAGATTTCCTCCAATAGGGAAGGCTGTGACTACCGTCGAAATTGTGCAATTGAAAAAATTGAATTATGTGTGAACTGATAGTTGGAATATTGCCGAGAACTCCTCCCAATGGCGAACCACCATCTATAAACAGGTCTCTAAAGCACGGTTAACTCCTTCCCAGGCGTTAAAAGTCGGATCAAAACTTAATGGCGGAAACAATGGGACCATTGAAAGGAGCCAATAGTGACATGGCACTGGGCTTGTAATGTTGTCTGAGCTGCCTCCATATCTCAAGGTGGAGATAACACTGGGTTTGAGATATATCCCGTTATACAGAGTGGTAATGGTACCGATACTGGGGCAGAAAGACTTGCCCTTCTCCATGAGCTTGCTTCCAACCTCCCCCACATGGTGTCCGACTCTCTGTCCCACCCGAACACCTTTTCCGCCTTGGCCGGCCAGTTATATATGAGGAAATTATGTAGTGTTGCGGCACCCAACTGTTGGCCCCTCTGGGAGTACACCTTGTAATTCTGGGCACTGTGGCAACCCATTTTAAAGACATTCACCAACTTGTTCACATCCATCAAAGAGCGATTTAGCCAGAAAATTGGGAACATAAAGATAAACCTCGACAGAATGTTCATTTGATGATTTGAACTCTGCCCACCAGGGAAAGCAGAAGGCTACTCCATTTCTGTCAGTCAAGTCTCACATTAACAAACAAACTTATGAAGTTAACTTATGAAACCTATACGTCCAGATACTGGAAGCTACCTCTGCTCAAGCGGAAGTGCATTGTCCCCAGATTGGCCGCCCTTCTGGGGATTAACCAGGAAGTACTCACTCACTTTTCCCTGATTTATTTATCGCCCTAAAAGAAGCAAAAGGTTCAACAGCCTCATCGTCGCGTCTATAGAGCAGACAGGATCCGTGACATAAGGAGCAGGTCATCATCATAAAGCTGATCAATCCTCCTCCATCCCTCAGTGCTAGAGGTTCTATCGGCAGATCAAAATGGAGCGCTGACAATGGACATCCCTGTCTTGTACCCCTACTCAGAGGAAAGTATCCCAACCTTGTTGCCTTGGTGTGAACTTTCGCCACGAGATTCGTGTCTTGCAGTTACACACATTACTGCCCGAATCCAAACATCCCAAATCCCTCAAACAGCTGCTTCCACGCCACTCTGTCGGAATCTTTCTCTGCATTCATAGCTTTAATCACATGCTGCTTGGGAGAAAAAGAAGGCAAGAGAACAGCATTCAGGACCCGGTGTATATTAGAGGAGAGCTGCAGACCCTTCACAAATCCCGTCTAGTCTCCTAACGCTATATCTGGGACACATGGCTCCAACCGCAAAGGAAGTAATTTAGCCAGTGTCGGCATCTATATTTAGCTGTGAAATGGGATTATAAGAATAAAGAACAAAGCAAAGTACAGCACAGGAACAGGCCCTTAAGCCCTCCAAGCCTGCGCTGACCATGCTGT